>NC_139704.1:2121530-2124030 GCF_964188405.1 Protomyctophum parallelum | reverse complement strand
CAGCCTTGGTCTATTACACACTACTGTAAAACAAATTATTTTGTTCCTGGACATTTAGTTCTGAAATAGTTGCTTGATTCAAGGCTTGATTGATTCAATATGATGTACAAAATGCACTGTTCGGGACAAAAAAACAAGTGTGTGTGTGTGTGTGTGTGTGGGTGTGCATCCATGCATTTTGTGAAAATATTGTGCCATTTTTTGTTTTAATGATGTCAGTTTGTTACAAGCGTTTAGGTTACAGTTTTAAACACATATTTGTAACACTTTTTAAACGTGTCACAGTGTTTAGATTATAAACAGAAGAACATGTTTAATCCCTGTAACACTTTTTAAACACATAAACGTGTTTAGTTTTTACAATCAAAGTCAGTCATATAGGTGTTTAGAATTTGAACACTAGGTGTTCTCATGAGGTGTTTGAGTGAACTACTGTATTTTATGACCATTAATAAACACTTTTATTATTACACACATGGTGTTTAGGTTTAAACGTGTCCAGGGATTTACAGTGAAGAAACCTTTGGTCGGGTGTGTGTAACAGACCATATTGAGCCTTGTTACAGCCTTGTTCAGGAACTTTTTTTTTGTACAGTAGTGTGTAATAGACCATAATCAAGCCTTGAATCAAGGTGTGTGTGTGTGTGTGTGTGTATGTAACAGACCATATTGAGCCTTTAGGCCATATTGTGAGGTCCCTTTTCGTTCAGTTTCGTTCCCGCGTCATGGGCACTACACATTCAATGCATTTATTCATAGATAACTGGACTTTGGGTTAAAAGTTCTACTCATAAAATCCTGCAGTATTTTGTCACAAGCCAGAAATAACCAAAAAACGAAAATCTTGTGCTGCTGTTTTTGCTTGTAAAATGTGTTATATTAATTTTGGCATCACAAAATCTTTCTCAAATGTCATAAATACATATACCTAACATCTGAAACAAGTACTGGTGCCTTAGTTTACTCATGTGAATCTAGATCACGAAATGTAGCAAATTTGTTAAAGAAAATGCTTCAACTTAAGTGATTGCAGGCACATAGCATACACATAGTAAATTTAGACTAAAGCTTATATTTCATATAAAAATTGTTACAACCTACTGTGTAATGAAAGGTAGAAAAGAAAAGCAGTGCACCTCGGCCCACAAAGGCTACAAATCTATCAAATTGTTACCACACCCCCCTAAATTGAATGGTTACTACTTTGGTCCGACATAGGTTCAAAAATTTATGTAATGAGCTGCTTAATTTTACCTCTTTATTGAGGCTGTTCCATAATGTTACTCCTGCAAATGTTAAAGATCTTTGTTTTCCATTTGTTCTGGTTCAACAACATCTCGGCTTGTCACACACTACCTCGAAAGGACAGCACATCTAAGCCTGTTATTATAGTTCGTTTTGCTAAAAGGCAAGAATGTTAAAATATCCAGACCAGACCAGAGCCATTGAGTCATTTAAATGCTACTTTAAATGCTTAGCATACTAAGCATACTAAGCGTCACTGCTTTGTCTCAACCATTACTCAATGGCTCTGGTCTCAGACCCCGCGGTGGATATTTTGACATTCCGTTTTTTTTCCGTTTTTTTTTAATGTTGTCACTGCTGTTGGAGCAGCCATAAACTAAACAGGTTCATCTCGATGTTCAGCTGCATCCCTCCATCTCAGGTCACAACACTGTTGAGCATGCATGGCACAATGCTAGCGAGACCAAGGAGATGGTGGTGGACTATATGACATGACCAAGAGGGTACCTCCAACATAAATGCTGAGTTAGTGGAGAATGTAGACAACTACAAGTTTCTAGTTTCCGAGTGCACCTAAACTGGTTGAAAGAATTGTATGGCTGTAAGAAGGGTATTTGCTGGTTGTATATCACCCTTACACCAGAGTGCACCTGGACCACACTGGCTTGTGGTTTATTGAGGATGACATGGAGTGATGATTTGAACTGCACAAGAAAGAAACAGTATAACAGTCAGAAGTGCAAAATAAAGGTACAAACTTGGGCATAAGCAAACAATACGCAAAAAGGACAACAGATAGAAAGGAGCAAACTTACATGTACATAATGCATCACACTTGTGGCACAACTGTCAGGGTTCCCACAGTACTTCTCTGATCGAGGGCAACATTTTTGTGAGGTTACCACCTGGGCCTATGTAGGCCAGCCGCAGGTGTGCCTAACTAGTAATTAGTCTAGGGCCCCACCCACCAGGCCACCACTAGAGGAGGAATGAGGTGATCAGCTCCCACTCCACCCCACTCTCAGCTAGAGAGTGAGGGGATTTCGTACACAGGTCGTTGGACTGGTCCGACTACTCTGATGCACTGATGATGTGTTCTTCTCGAATGCTCGTATGCAACAGGATGCTGCAAATGGCTGGTGAGGAAGACGCGGGCTCCATCGTGGGGACCTCACATGGAGTGGATGGTTTAGGTGCATGCAGCGATGAAGCTGTACACCATAATGGCAAACCTGAGTGTTCTAGGTAGATTTAA
>NC_139704.1:1919030-2119030 GCF_964188405.1 Protomyctophum parallelum | reverse complement strand
CACCAGTGCCCGCACGGTTCACAGTTCACACCACTGCAGCAACACTGAAGCCCGACACACACCCTCTGCGACCGTCTGCGGCGCGACGCGTTGCCGCGCGGCGCCGCCTGGAAAATAGAACTGGGTTCTATCGGCGCGCCAGGCGACGCGGCGCGACGCGGCGGACGGAGCCGGTGTGCGATAGGTTCATTGAAAATAATGGAGGCGGCGGACGCAGCCGGTGTGTGGTGGGCTTGACACGTTCAGCGGAGTGGCTGCTGTCTCTGTGCCGTCTGTGAAGAGCCATGAGCCGGGACTCCCGGGAGGGGCAGCAACAGCGCCGGGTAATCTACACTGACTAGTGAGACTACACACTGACTCGAGAAAAGACCCATATCGTCCAAAATATGCTGATCAGTCGTTGTCTGTGTATAGGCTAATTCATTGGTAAAAGTATGCTAAATAACTCATTTTTTGGGAAATAAATAAATCCGCGCCAGTCCACCCCCCCCCACCCCCCCCCCAACGCAATTCTGTAGCCTACCCAAAGGTAAAACCCACCCGCCGCCTATGTTAGTAAGTGCAGGGTCCAGCAATTGTGAGTGAGACACTACAAATAAAAAGAGTAACATTGATTGAGAACACATTATTTTTACCAAAATAAAGTATAATAGGCCTACACAAAAAACGTTTTTAGCTGAACACCAAACAAACTTAAATTACAGTTGCATTACTCAATTCTTCATTGAGCAGAGCTGGGACTTCACTCATGTTAGGCCTACAGCTTTAGATGACTCAATGTTGCTTCTCACAACAGCCTAACATCATTAATGCTGTGTTTTGTTACACACAACTGACGTTATTATTCTATATTTTAGCTTTTCAATGTTGCTTCTCACAACAGCCTAACATCATTAATGCTGTGTTTTGTTACACACAACTGACGTTATTATTCTATATTTTAGCTTTTCACTCTGTCTGCAGCTCTCCTCTCTCTGTGCATCCCTTGACTCCTTCAAAACCTCTCAAAGGGCACCTACGGACGGCTGCAATTCCAAACTGGCCCCCGTAGAATCTGTGTATAGTTTTAGTGTAATGAGGGATATGACTGAATTAATTAATTGTCACTTGAGGACTTTTTAACATTCATTTATGTATTCATATTGAAGAATGATTTAGCCCATTTGAATCCATTGTATTTATCTATTTATTGGTAAGGGTGATTTAGCCCATTTTCTGGACCTGTGTTACAATAACATAGCCTGGTGGAACCACTCCCCTGCTGGACAACATTTGCATTCTGCCAGCTGGGTGAGTCTGGGATCTCTCAGGCAGAGATGATGTATTCGGACCAATTCTGGCCGGAGCGATATGAGGCTGTATGAGGCCGCTAGAGGAGCGATATGAGGCTGTATGAGGCCGCTAGAGGAGCGATATGAGGCTGTATGAGGCCGCTAGAGGAGCGATATGAGGCTGTATGAGGCCGCTAGAGGAGCGATATGCGGCTGTATGAGGCCGCTAGAGGAGCGATATGAGGCTGTATGAGGCCGCTAGAGGAGCGATATGAGGCTGTATGAGGCCGCTAGAGGAGCGATATGAGGCTGTATGAGGCCGCTAGAGGAGCGATATGAGGCTGTATGAGGCCGCTAGAGGAGCGATATGAGGCTGTATGAGGCCTAACAAGACTACAACTCTAATGTAAACACAACCTAACAAGACTACAACTCTAATGTAAACACAACCTACCAAGACTACAACTCTAATGTAAACACAACCTACCAAGACTACAACTCTAATGTAAACACAACCTACCAAGACTACAACTCTAATGTAAACACAACCTACCAAGACTACAACCCTAAATGATTATGGAGATATCAGATTTTGTTTGTCCCGCTGCTTCCGGGTTCATGGTTTCTGTCTGAGAGATCCCAGATGCAGGCAGGAGGAGAGAACTGGGGCCTATTTCACAAAACTTGGATTAGAGATTAAGCCGGGCTTTAACACATATCCTGGCTTAATATATCCTGGATCAGTGCTTAACCGGTTTCATGAAAGCTGGTTGATCTTGCCAGATTAATTTAACCAGTTAACCTGGATATGTTGAGGCTTGATTCGGTTTCATGAAAGTGATGCTACATTAGTAACCATGGAAACTAATGCTTTGGACTTAGCCTGCTCAGGGGGGTATTTCACGAAACTTGGATTAGAGATTAAGCCGGGCTTTAACACATATCCTGGCTTAATATATCCTGGATCAGTGCTGAACCGGTTTCATGAAAGCTGGTTGATCTTGCCAGATTAACTTAACCAGTTAACCTGGATATGTTGAGGCTTGATTCGGTTTCATGAAAGTGATGCTACATAAATTACCATGGAAACTAATGCTTTGGATTTAGCCTGCTCCGGACCAGGCTAACAGCCAGGTTTAACCTAATCCTGATGTCTTTACTCATCATTAAGCCATGTTTTGTGAAACAGCTCTAAATCCAATGACTCCAATCTTAAACCAATGACTTTTTCCACAGTTAATTCAACACATATGTTCTTATATGGACTCATTTTGATTACACTGCATTCAAATAAAATGAAATCAATACAATAAGATATAATAAATGTAATTATATTACTGAAATAGTGTGACCATGAATCATAATTGTTTCAGAATGACTCATGTGATATGTCATTGTTGCTCTGTTATAACACAGATTGTTAGATGTTTGATAAGAGGCTATATAAATTCTTGATATTATAAAAAATGGCTGACAAGGTTGCAAGGGTGTTTTCAATTAAGTTAGCGAGGAGAGTAAAATAAAAGCCTGTGTAGGCTTGATTCTTCTAGAGCTTCAGGATGGCATGTCCTTTTTTGCTGGATGTTCAAGACGAAGAGGCGCTGATCTTAGGGCACTGAGAAGGGAAAGGGTGTTTTTTGACAGGTCTGACCCCTTCGCTTTCAATGATGAAAGGTTATATGAGCGATACAGATTTTCGGGGGACGGGCTACATTACATTTGTAAACTGCTCGCCCCCCGAATTTCTCACCGAACTGCAAGGAGCCAAGCCTTGACAGTACCACAGATGGTGTGTATTGCTATGAGGTTCTTTGCCAGTGGTTCGTTCCTGTACACAGTTGGTGATGCAGAAAAGCTTAGCAAAGCCAGAGTCTACCTTGCCCTTAAGGAATTGGCACATAATTTCATCACCTTCCCTGGCCATAGAAACCTCAACATCATTAAGGAGGACTTTTTTTTTTTTTTTTAAGATATTTTTTTGCGGCTTACGCCTTTATTTATTTTTTAAGGGATAGACAGTAGGCTGACAGGAAACGGGAGAGAGATGGGGGGATGACATGCGGTAAAGGCCGTGTCGGGTCCGGGAGTCGAACCCGCGGCACACCGCGACTGGATCACCAGTCCGGTGCCCAGACCGTTACGCTACGGCCTGGGCCTAAGGAGGACTTCTACCAAATTGGCGGTAACATGAATTTAATTCCAGATACTCTTGTATAATGATGTGTATGTGTAACTTTCGAAATTAACTATTTATTTGATTTGAATTTTGCAGACTTACCAAATGTCATTGGGGCTATAGACTGCACCCACATAAAAATAAAAAAGCCTGCAGGTGACCATGAGGGGGATTTTGTTAATCGCAAGTGGTACCACAGCATCAATGTTCAAGTAAGAATGGCTCATTGTTCATGTTAAATATACATGAATTACATAGGCTATACATTCAATTAACTTAACACATCTTATTTTACCGTTTCAGATGATATGTGATGCAGACCTTATCATCAGCAATGTTGTGGCACTGTGGCCAGGGTCGGCACATGACGCCAGGATATTTAGATCCTGCACTCTGGGACAGAGACTTGAACTAGGTATATATAGTAGGCCTACCTCACACAATTAGTTTCCAACATTTTATGCAGTCCTAATTATTGCATTTTTGTTCTCAGGTGAATTCCCAGGCTACCTCCTTGGAGATAAGGGCTATCCATGCGAACCCTACCTCCTGACCCCATTCCAAAATCCTCAGACCCCTACAGAACGGCGTTATAATTATGCTCACGCCAAAACAAGGGCACGCATTGAGATGACCTTTGGTGTGCTGAAGGCCCGATTTAATTGTCTCAACCACCTCAGAGTCACCCCGGACAGGGCATGTGACATAATTCTAGCATGCTCTGTCCTCCACAACATTGCCAGAATTAGAAAAGAGAGGGTTCCCACAGTGGTGGAGGAGAGGGACTGGGATGACATCCCACACCATTACCCTGACAACCCTGAGGGGTCAGTTGTCAGGGAACGAATTGCACATCATCATTTTCCATGATTCCCCCCCCCCCCTCTTCTTCATGCCGGTTTTCTTTTTCCTTTTTGTTATTTTATGTATTTGAATAAACCTTTCAGTATAGGCCTAAAGTATACTTTATGTTATGTTATGTGCACCAATAAATACTGAGAGAGATGACATGCATTTATTCATTTTATTATAGTCCGCTGTTGTATCCTATAGGAGAGAGGAGAAAATATGATTAATACATTGTGTTACAGTCATGGTTTCAGTGTGCATTGAAATGATGACCATACTTGCTGTCTCCATTGCCTCAATTTCGAGGTCCAACTTCCTCATTTTTTTCCTCCTGTACCTCACCCAGTTCTATTTGGGTTCTCAGGTGTTTGGCATACAGATTCCTGATAGTCTGTGAAGTCTGTTAAACACATATCAATTAGTACAGCATGCAGCAGGAATTGGAGGTGAATGTCCTTAAGTTATATAGGCCAACTCACTGCATTGGCCCGCTGGCCGTCAAATGGCTGCAGGTATGGTTCCTCCTGTTAGTAAATTATATTTTATATGACAACCACATCACTGACTTCTAAAAATATATTTATTTAATAGATGATAGACAATCTGACATGATACCTCCACCACCGACAGAGTCTCCTCATCTCCCCCCCCCCCCACCCCCCCCCCCCCCCCGTCCTCCTCTTCAGAAAAGCCTTCAATCTGCAGATTCAATAGAACAGTGGAATTTAGGGTGTTGACCTAGTCTTGACAGGTGCATGTCATTACATTTGAATACTCACTGGGGCTCCTTCTGGAGGCTCAATCAGAATCATGGCCCTTCCTGACACTGCAAGACAATAATGTCAGACCTTTGCATCAGCCAGTCCACATAATACCACTGAATGGTGTTGATTATGTTCTGCATGTGCAGCAGTAGGGTACTGAACAAATGTATATACCAACCAGCTACAAAAGAGGTAGACTGCTCGGGGGGCACAGAGTCTGTGGCTGTCCCCCCCTGGATCCCTTCCACCACAGGCCTGCCTTCATTTAATGATAGGGCCAGGTCCTCTGCTGGGGTGTACTCTTGTGTGGAAGGGCCACCGCCCGTGCCACACACGTAGTTTTTCTTTTTTATTGCTAAAAATAATAATAAAAGTGAGCAGCATATAAGTGAATAAGTGATTTATCCTTCAATTGTACATTTTATATTGAGACAGCAGGCACTTACCATTCTGTAAGATGTTTTTGTGTTTTACTTTTACTTGCTCCCAAGTTCTCCTTACACCTATGTTGTTTGTGCTGTACATTAATAAGTTCATATTAATTAAATAGTGAATGACTTCCCAAAATGCAATCCATTACAGCCATGTAAGCCTGTAGGTTATGTGCCTTCCACTCAGTCTCAAATTATGATGGAATAACACATTCTGAAAAATCGGTATTGCCATGCCATGCAATCGTGACACTACAGTGCATGCAGACAGACTTAATGTAATGTCAACATTTCATGGCGCACAATACATGTAGATTAGTAGGATATAATTCCATACCGTACCGAATCCGGAGCGCACTCGCCTATTGGCGTTTGCATTGCACAAATGCGCTCAGTGCGCTATTTCGAGAAAGTGCCCTTAAAGTTTAAGCCCGTTTGGAACTATAGCTCACCCTCCACAACTCGGGGCTATATAGGTTCACTGAATTATATATTTATGGACTTCGACTATAGGCCTATATATATATAATATGCTTTACAACTTACACGTTCAATCTGTCGGCAATAGTTTGAGACGCTTTCTCCCTCGCCTTGTTTATAACGCTCGTGTTTCCCTTTTTTTGATTATCTCCTTGGCTTCCTCATAATAAAGCATTACATTTTCTTGTTCCTCAATGCTGAAAGCCGGAGCTCTCCCTGCAGATTTGTCCTCGGTCATGATTGGACAGGCTCAAGAAATCTATGATCGGCATCATGGCTTTTCAAGGGATGCGTGCACGCGCTGTAAGCGAGGCTTGCTGATCCCGGCTCGCCAAATCCGCCAATTCTGAGCCTCGCTTGGCTTTAGTGGAACGGAATAAACCAGGCTGTAAAGATCAGGATTTAAAAAGCCTGGCTTCGGCCTAAATCGCGGATTAGTTAATCCAAGATTCGTGAAATAGGCCCCAGGACCAGGCTAACTGCCAGGTTTAACCTAATCCTGATGTCTTTACTGTTCATTAAGCAGTCAAACTGATCACAAACCAATGATGTTTTCCAGATTTATTCAATTATTATGGGTATATGTTGCCTTATTTGTATCCGTCTGCATTAAAGGACTAATTTAAGCACTATATAAAATCAAATAACACAAATATATAGGCTGCACAACATCATGACAGCTTGTGAGCTTGTAGATCAGCTGCTTTTGGTGAATGTTCCCCATTAATAGGTTTGCTGTCGTGCAAGTGCACGGTTAAGAAGAATTATTATATTATATTATATTATTTTTTTATTTTTTTGTAAAAGTGAAAACCACTAAATATTACCATTACTCATTGTTTTACAACATATTACCATTGTAACGTTTCACCCACTACTAGTCCTACATACTTACACCTAGAAACCCCATTCAAACCTATTTAGGTTCATCCTACGGTGGACATGTGTGCCTGAAAAGGAATCTTTGAAATGTTTCATAGTTTTAGAAATATAGTGCTTTCAAATTTGAGACATTTATAGGCAGATAGTGGCACTTCAAAAAATCACTTTCACCTAGAAACTCCATTCACACTTTGTAAAATTCAGCTTTCTGTGGAGACACATGCTGGAACTTTTTACTTTGAAATGTTTTGTAGTTTCTGAGTTATTTAACTTAAACGCCCAATAGCACAAACTTTGGCATGCTACAGGAACCCATGACCCTCACCAGTCTGGCCCCTGTCTGGACAACAACCCCCTTCCCCAAAGGTAGGTAGCTCCCTCAGAGGAGGGAGTTATGGCCAAATATCACAATGCGACAATATCATTATGCTTACAATATTAAGAATTCTGTTTTAAGTTAATAGTAGTGGTAAAATGTAAACTATATTTTTGGGGTAGTTAATCATTCAGTCTATCCACTATTGAGAGTATGTTCTCTCTTTAATTACAGCAGCAGTATTTATTTTAGAAGCTTAAGTCCTTGTATCAGTAAGTCTTGAATAGATTAGTAAAGATAATGAGATATACAGAAGGGGGCTGTAATGCAACTATTAAGGATGCAAACTGCCTTTATACCCCATGAAGAAGAAGGATCAGTAAATCTGTGTTCTACAGAATGGGTCTAGAGACAAAAATCCAGACTGTCTATTAAGCCAGGCTTGCTGATCCCGGCTCGCCAAATCCGCCAATTCTGAGCCTCGCTTGGCTTTAGTGGAACGGAATAAACCAGGCTGTAAAGATCAGGATTTAAAAAGCCTGGCTTTGGCCTAAATCCTGGATTAGTTCATCCAAGTTTCGTGAAATAGGCCCCTGGTGAACTTAGTACTGCCACCATCTGGCAGAGTCAGGTTAACAATAACATGCACAATGTTACAAGTTTATGCTTAATCAAACAGTGCTTTACTGGCCTTGTTAAACATGAGAGCACATCATCTGCGACTTGTGAGATGATTCGGGAGCGCAGCGTGACATCATATAATATATTATATAAAGAAGGAAGAACTTTATATTTGTGGACAATCAAAATATGTTTATTTTATTTTATTGTGGTGTCATTAAAATGAATCTGGATATGGCAGACTCATTATCTAGAAAATAAAAAAAATTGCACTTTATTTAAAATAGGTTACAGACCCCTGTTATATGCGCTTCTTTTGGGATTATTTTTATATACCTATTTACTTGTTTCTATGAGACATGGCAACAGCGCTCTTCACTGCTGCTTTCTTAATAAAATGTTGAGATTAGAAACGTCCATAATTCTTTAATTTCTCAACCTTTAAAAAAAAAAAAAACATCTCCATAATCCTTGTATCACACCCGATTCAAGTCTTCTTCAATAAAATGCTACGAGCGAAGACCATATACCATCGGGGCCACAGCATTTGCAGCATTGATTGATTGATTGAAATATTTATTAACAGTTTGTAGAATTTACAGTACATTTTAAGCACAAACTCAATACAAAGACTGTCAACTGTGAGTGGACGACCCAATTAAGCATTACACTTGTTTACAACAGGGTCCACATTGTTCAATTCATCAAAACATTTAAAGACATACAAACATTTAGAGACATACAAATAGACATTTCTATGTAGCTAAATTCATCATATGGGAAGCAAAAAAGGGAAAAGATACAATATACAGTGAGGGAAAATGGGGTGGGGGGGGTGGGGGGGATTCAGATTTTACAGAGGCCAGTTTCGAATTGCAGCCATCCGTAGGTGCCCTTTGAGAGCGGTTTTGAAGGAGTCAAGGGATTCACATGTCTTAATGACTGTTGGTAGGGCGTTCCACATTTTGGTGGCATAGGAGCGAAAAGAATTTAGTCCCTTGTTTGTGCCGAATCTGGGTTGTACATGGTTTGTTACACTCCCTCTGGTGTTGTGGGTGTGGACTTCGTTTACATTAAGGAAGTATTTAGACAGGTACATGGGTATCTTGGTGGTGTATCGAATCTTGTGGACCAGACCCATTGCAAGATGCTGTACTCTGTCGACGACCCTAAGCCATCCCAGCCTGTCAAAGTGGGCAGGGGTGAGGTGGGTTCGGGGGGTGAGGCCAAGTAGGAGCCTGACCAGTTTGTTTTGGGAGGTCTGGAGCCTTGTTTTAAGGGCCTTTGAGGTGCTGTGGTACCAAGAGGTGGATGCATAGTCAAAGAAACCTTGTACGAGGGCTCCTGTTAAGGTCTTCAAGGTGTTTTTGCTGACCAGTGAGGAGATCCTGTAAAGGAATCTTGTTCTTTGATTGACTTTTTTGATTACGTTGGTGGCCATCTTATCACCGGAAAGATTGGCCTCCAGGATGGAACCTAGGTAGGTAATTTGATCTTTTCGTGTGATAATATTGTCACCCACTCTAACCAAGAAGCCATCTGCCTTGCTGAGATTACTATTTGATCCGAAGAGGATGGATTCAGTTTTTCCCAGGTGTAAGGATAGTTTGTTATCAGTGAGCCAGGTGCAGATTCTACCGAGTTCAGAGCTGAGGGTCTTTTCAACCTGCAGTTTGTTCCTGTCCGAGACCAGCAGTGCTGAGTCATCTGTGAACAGGAACAAGTTGCAGTCACAAGCTGAAGTCATGTCATTAACATATATTAGGAACAGTAAAGGCCCTAGTATGCTTCCTTGTGGGACGCCACAGCTCACTGGGAGGGGAGGGGACAGTGTTCCGTTCACCTCCACCATCTGTTCTCTCCCCTCCAGGTAGGATTGCATCCAGCTCACTGATGTGCTATCAAAACCAATAGCTTTAAGCTTGTTAACCAGTATGGAGTGGTTCACGGTGTCAAAAGCCTTTTGGAGGTCCAGCATGACCATGCCGCAGTATTTTCCAGCGTCCACCTCGTGTTTGATGTGGTCGCTCAAATAGAGGAGGCATGTGTCAGTGGAGTGGGATGTTCTGAAACCAGATTGGAACTCGTACAGCAATTTATTAGTGGCAAGATACTTTTCAACCTGTTCATAGACTATTTTTTCCATCACTTTCGAGATGGAGCTTAGAATAGAAATAGGGCGGTAGTTGCCGGGTTCTAATTTACTCCCTTTTTTGTACAAGGGGGTTACTTTGGCCAGTTTAAAATCTTGGGGGACCTGTCCCTGTTTGATGGAGAGGTTAACTATGTGGGTGATGACTGGAGCTATGGAAAAGGCTGAGTCTCTGAGAAATTTGGAGGGGATATTGTCATGGCCAGTGGCCTTGTGGGGTTGGAGGGCACTCAACTCATTCCTTCATCATGACTTGAATGAATGAAATAAAATATAATAAACCTCATTTTCCCATGTGCTTGTGCAGAGATAGATTAAAAAAAACAAATATGCCGAAAAGAAAGACTTCATTTAATGAGGAATGGATCAATGAACTAGAGTTCATAAAGAAAAGTAGGATTGACAGTTTCCATGCAGTTTGCACTTTGTGTAGAACGGATATTGACATCAGCAGCAAAAGTAAAGGCTCCATTGAACGGCATGCACTGACAGATAAACACAAGGCAAATGTGAAGAGTGCAGGAGCATCAAGCCTTTCAGTATTTTACCACTCTGTTGGAACACCTAATACCTATTGAGAACAGACTAACAGCAGCCGGGAATGTGGGATGGGACGGGAGGGAAGCCTCTCCCCCGTGGGGGCGAGGCTTCCCTCCTCGTCACCTCCCGCGATCCCTCCCCGTGTGCAACCGGAACTGCCGCACACACAATCGCAATGCATTATGGGCTGTATAAAAAGTGTGAATAGCTTGTCTATTTGTTATTGTAGCCTAGGCTATATAGGCGTATGGGGCTTAATCACTCACTGTTTAAATAAGTGCTTAAACAGTCATCCAGTTAATGTGCATCCTGGTTGTTAATTTAAATCTGAGTGTAAAAACAAGTACACATCTATCTCTAAGTGGTGTTTTTTTACCTTCTCTTCTATCTACCCATCCACTCCGATTTATACGCACGCACGCACGTACGCACGCACAATATAAAGAAATACATTGTTATGTAGTGCACTGTTGTCGGTCACCATTAGAATTAGCCCTACAAGCAGAACCCAATGCTACTGAAGTTTCTGACATTTTGGAGACCCAGATAGCATGGGGTCCTATTCCACCTCCACCCTGCCACCGGGTACGCACACATAAATAAACGTAAATACCTTCGGATACGTCCTTCTGCTCTCTTTGAGGGCTTGTTTTCGTTTGAGGGCTTCTGAATGTGTGAACTATAAGTACCTATAAATACCGCTGCGAATATCTCCTGTGGCGCGGAAGCCGTTAAGTATTTTTAATCTATGTTTGATTGATTTGGTCGCTTTGATTCTTCTTTTCCTTCCTTGTTTATTGACACCTCATTGTACCGCCTATCTGGCTAGCTAGTGGCTATAGCTATGACAGAGCAGATCAGAGGCAGGAACGTAGCCGGCACAAGCCAACCCCGCAGCGGGAGGCGGTACAATAAACGGTAAATAAACAAGAAGAATCAAAGCGACCAAATCGGTCAAACACGGCTTCCGCGACACAAGAGAATTCGCAGCGGTATGTATAGGTACTTATAGTTGACACATTCAGAATAACTCAATCGAAAAGAAGCCACCAAACGGCGCAGACAAGACGTATGCGTATCCGACGATATTTATGTCTGCGTTCTATCATTTCAACATGAAAACACAGATACGCACAGAGACCCTACGTAAAGTGACATCCAAATTTCAGAAAAGCTTTACGGAGGGTTCCGAGAGGGGCTACATTAGAATATGAGTGAATGCATATTTGATACTGTAAAAGGAAAAACATTTGTGGTTGTATGTGTAGACTATTTGCACTTGTCTTTGACATAATGTAGGCCTACATCACTAAGAGTGTAGCTGTCCCAGCAATGGGTATTTTGTAATGTTTTATTGTATTGCTTACCTTTCTGAAAATGCATTTGTATGCTGTGTGTGGTGCCTTGTCTTTATGACCTAGAAGGGCATGCAGGGGCAAAGCCCTCTGATTAGTGTTGAGCAGCATTGAGTGCACCTGTGTGAGCTAACAGCAAGTTAGCTGTTCATTGTAGCCTCTGCAAATTAAAGAGACAAAAAGGACATGAGACGACAGTGGAACAATGCCTCGAGTCTAGCTTCTAAAGACTCCAAGCATATAAGTTTAGCTACACCACCTGATTTAGTGTACATGAGTTTCCTGGTGAGTTTATCGGCTGATAGCCCAAAGCCTTTATTCAAACAGTATCTATTTTATTTTTATTTATTTTTTATAAACAAACATTTTTGAATAGTCTGAAAAGTGAGTGCATTTATGAGTCCAAGACACCTTCTATATTTACAATTATTGGTTAGAATTATGTAATAATAATAATAATACAATTATGTAAGTTTGTCTTGTCGAATGATCTCATGGTATGTTTGACATCACATGAACTTCACTTGTACGAACAACAGATTATCAGCACAGGTTGTTTACTAGAAAGAGCAATAAGCATCGCAATCAAGCAAATAAATTAAAGGCAGGAATGCAAATGAACTAGAAAAAGTGCCCTTCTGGGCACAGGTCTCCACCAGGTTATCCACAGATCCGTGCAGTTAGAGGTAAAAACAGTTTTCGGCCAGTTATAGCGCCACCTTGAGGTTGAGTTGAAATTGTTCATGTGGCATTTTGTCCTCGGCCTAGTGGGAATGTGGGTGCACAATTTCACGGAAATCACGCGATGTGTTCATGATTTGCAGCATTTTGTTTGAAACTGAGCACTCCTGTGAACTTTGGAAGCCAATCTTAACCAATCAGGATGGAGTGTGAGAAATCTGAAAGACCGGTTTGGTTGAATGGCTCTAGAGAGACTGTGTACCAATTTGCGTGATGTTTGGACAAAATCTGTAGGTGTGCTGTGCAAAAACTTGTTTTGCACAAAGCGGCCTCCTGGTGGCGCTATAACAGGCCGTTCTGGAAGGTTTGGGGCAGAGGTTCATCGTTGGCATCCAGGGAGTGTGTGTGCAAAATTTGTCATCGCCCGGGTTAACGGTGGCCGAGATGAGCTGCTCACGGACGGACGGACACACACACACACACACACACACACACACACGGACGGACACACGGACGGACGGAGTGCAAAACATACTCTCTCCCCATGCCTTCGGCCTGGTGGAGACAATTAAAGGCATATGGTCTGGTCATTGCATGAGTATGGGTGAAGGAGGGATGAAGATGCCGGTGTTCTAACACAGTGTTATAACACAGAGGACCACCACAGTGGAGGCAGACTAGGCCAGATCTATTAGAAGAAAGCTGTGATCAGGAAGTGAGCAATTGGAAAGTTAGTGTATGATCACCTTACAGTAGGTGCCAAGCCGTGCAAGATACCATTAATGGTGACCTGATGCCGTATCCACTGATAGCTAATAAATAGTGAAACAGGGATGATAAAGTAGTCAACTTAAGCTATTACCCATTTTCCTTTCTCAATTATTTTGTTTTTACTCACCAATTATGGCTGTCCATGCATCCAGGGCTTCCAGCTGATCCCCATCGCCTCGCTTTGGCCTGCCACCTTAAGAAATATTTCATGATTATTATTTTACAAATGAAAGGTGGGCAATCCTGCCGATTTGCAGCAGCTAATGTTTACATTAATGGCCCTATATAAAAGGCAATCCGTCACACACACCAAGACTGCGTTTTAGTTTTTATTCTTGCATGATGGATAAATTCTTGCGTTTCGGCTATGAAGGCTGGATAGCCAAAACGTTTGTCCATCATGCAAGAATAAAAACTAAAACGCAGTCTTGGTGTGTGCGACCCATTACCTTTCAATATGATTTGAACGGGTAACACACCATAAGTCAGAGCCCAGTGGTCACAATAAATGTTATCTACATTAATGGCCCTAGACCCTTGCAGACTTGGTTCTGATTCCAATCACACTCTTTGAGTTATGGGGATCTTTGAATTTATAATGTTTGGAAACCACTGGGCTAGCGTGGGACAATTATAAAAGAAACATTACTCGCAACAATGCAGCAGCAAAAACAGTTTAGCCCTTAGAAAACAAGAGTGATAAAGAGAGATAAAGAGTTGTTTTGGTGAATCAGTTTAGAAATGTAATTTGTTTTTACCGTTGAGGTTGCTCTGAAGCAGGGTCTCGAGGGGAAACGTGAGGAGGAGCGATCGCACCATTGCAGTAGGAGTGGCTGCATTCATGGGTGCCTTCCATGTGTCCAGTTTGCAGCACACTCCTGACCCCTTCACAATTTCCACCTGAAAAATACATCACATATAAATGCATTAGTGGGCCTATAACTTTCAAATATATTTTATGGTATATCATAATTTATTATTAGCATAATACAAACTAGTATAGTTTGTATTGATCAGTAGTAAATAGTTGTCCATGTATGACTGCAGATATCTCAAACCCTCACCCTAACCTCCCACGGGGCAGCACACCTAAACCTAACCTTAACACTCTCCCAACCCTTGACGCACCCCTCACCAACCTTAATCCGGTCTATGCTATGTCTAACCAAAGTATGCCTCCCTTCTTGAACTTGATTGAACATGGGCACTGTGGTAATGCAACAGTTTTTCAGTTACCTATCCAAAGAAGAACCACTGGCCAGATAATATTTTCAATTTCATGTAGGCTACACATTACACACATCTTTACGAATATGCATCTACTTACCATCTCTGGAGATTTATCTGGCGCTGGGGTTTTCTCTGGCGCTGGTGGAGTTTTCTCTGGCGCTGGAGGTCTCTCTCCATGGAGCTGGAGATTAAACAGTGACATGACATACGTATACAGTTAATTCATAATGTGGTAATATGGTTAAATAAATAACCCTATAGAATATGCAGATGTCAAATAGCAAAAAATATCCATGTTGTTTTCCAGCCTCACAATGTGGTGCATTGAGAGCTAGATCCATTTTGTGTCTGGGGTGGGTGGGCGTTTTGTCACCCACACATGTGGATTAGGCTACATGTCAAACCATGTGCAATTTGTGCATTCATGAAACTTACTGCTGTCAAACATGAGTGACTTACTTTGTCATTTCCCATACCCCCAACATCCTCCACAGGCTGCTCCTCAGCTGCCACAGCATTTAGAGGCTTTTACAAGAGAAGCAAGGGGGAATAAATAGTTTTAGTTCGTTTTCTATGACGTATGTCTAATTTGTTTCAGCCTAACTAGACTGCCATTTATTTCCATTATAATATGAAAAATATTATGGAGGTTTGTTGGCATTGTCACTGATCAGTTTGTGAGATTAGCCCTGCAGACAAATTTGTAGACTTCTTAACACATTGTAACTATGCTAGAGTTTTCTATTTGCTCAGGCTTGCTGGTGCTAAGCGATTAACATTGGACTTTTGAACTTTTTAGGGGCCCACAGCGAGGGGCCTCTTATAGCGAGAATCACATCGCATAAATAAAAAGTAGGCCAAACATGTCCACTTCAATTTAAAAAAATATATATGATTCTACCATCTTCCATTCTGGAGATATTGACCTTTTTCTAAAACCTGCTTTTGAAGGCACGCTGCTCGCTTGAAAAAACAGCAGAGATATGGAAGGTTGAAGTTGACAGACATTTCAGTTCAGTTTTTTCAGACCGACAGACCGATATAAATATGAGCACAAATACTATCCTATACATACCATACACCGAATGAAAGCCCTGCATGTCTACTTTTAGGAGGAAAACAGTACACATTGTACACATATACAGTTTGACAGTAATTGGTCATTGAATTCAGCTTGTGCCCACCAGAGATAACTAAGACTAAGACATGGACCTGAACTGCTCAATATTCACAAAATAAGGCCTATAGCGACATATACATACTATAATAAAAATCACACCCATGTGAAGTGAGCAGTGCAATGTTGCACTGCTCACTTCACATGGGTGTGATTTTTATTATTATTACAGTAGAAGTATTTTCCTTATGAAAGCAGAGAGTCTTATGTTTCATACGGTATATAGTATGTATATGTCGCTATAGGCCTTATTTTGTGAATATTGAGCAGTTCAGGTCCATGCATTTTCTGAAATCCTCTCGTATTTTAGACAAGACATGGACCCGACAACTAAATATTCACAAAATAAGGCCTATAGCGACATGTACATACTATATACCGTATGAAACATAAGACTCTCTGCTTTCATAAGAAAAATACTTCTACTGTAATAATAATAAAAATCACACCCCTTTGAAGTGAGCAGTGCAATGTTGCACTGCTCACTTCACAACATTGCACTGCTCACTTCACATGGGTGTGATTTTTATTATTATTACAGTATTAGTTTTTTTCTTATGAAAGCAGAGAGTCTTCTGTTTCATACGGTATATAGTATGTACATGTCGCTATATGCCTTATTTTGTGAATAATAGTTCTATAGGTCCATGCTTTCTCTAAAGTTCTCTCTGAAAAAGAGAATTTTATGCCTGAACTGGATTCAATAGCCTAGTACTGACAAACAGTATATGGGATATGTGTATTTTATTTGTTTTCCTCCTAAAATTAGACATTTAGGGCTTTCATTCAGTGTGTAGTATGTATATGATAATAATTTATTTATGTTTATATCTGCCTGTCAATCTCTGTGACTTTAAACCTTTATAACTCGCTATGATAACGTCATGATGATGATGATTATGTGCACATATGTGATCATTGTCTCAGTAAACAAAATCAACTTGGATCACGATAGCATAACGGTGACTTGAGAGGTTGACATGTCTGGACATGAACCACAGGAGCGATAAGCGATAGACAATCCCGGCTGGCTGTGATTTCGACAAAATGACAGACTTCCGCAGTTTGGATTGTATTCGTTATCCATTACAAACGGGTCGATTACGTCCCAGACGCCTTATCACTGCAATTGGCTGGCGAAGGCGCTATGGCGATTATGGTGATCAACTGCCGAGAATCTTTTTTCCGAGAATGAGAGAGATGCATTGCAAACTGCAAAGCGATCGATCGCAACTCGCAGTGTGGGGGGGGTTCCATGGTGTGATATCTGCTAGTATACTGCTTCTTTGTCCAAACATGGCTGACGCGACGGCGACAAAAAGACAGTTGATCATATATATACTGCTTCTCCTATGGCGGTCCTTCGAGAATACGTCATTCGTTTCGCGTATACCTGTCCGTGTGCGTGAAATGGCGATCGACCGTTGGAGATTATTCTTGGTTTATATACGGGTTTATATTTCCGAGAATGAGGCGGCAGACCGGCGAGTTGTCGTTGGAATGGAGACACACACACAGCCAGACTGGCTGTGTCGAGTGGATCTGTGTGAGTGAGTGGGGGGGGGAATGAAACTGTAATGCGATGGAGAGATGCCTCGGGAGAAACCATGTAGAAACAGGAGGGGAGGGGGAATCGAGTGTATTCACACACACTAGAATATGGGTAGCTCCATTTTAGATCCCGACATCTGCGTTGGTTTATGCCGTGTTGCCGTGCAGACTCCAGTACGTCGTAATGGAGGCATTGGGGAGGAGGGAGCTTGCTCGCCAGTCCATAGACCAGACCTCTTTTCAGGAGGGGGGGCTTTTAACTCCCGGATCACATACCGGACCTTCTCAGAGACGATCGGTGTTACTTTCTTTGTTGTCCCGGCGCATAGGAAGTTGATGTACAGTAATCAATAAAAAAACGTATAAAACGTATAGATACGCTTCGCGCGTACGGCGTTCGATATTAATAAAGCGTATGGATACGTTTCCAGCATTTTTTGTGTTAAGGCTCATACATAGTCTGGATCTTCGGTGGTCACCTCACCACCGAAAATCCAGACTATGAATGAGCCTTAAGTCACACCATCAAAAATGAAACCTTGGAATAAAAAAGGTTACTCACATCCATGTACAGAGAGGTTGCTGCACTCTGTTGGAGAAGGAAGACAGTATATCACATTCTTGAACAAGTAAATACAAAAACAGCAAGTGAATTGTCCTAATTAGCCTAACATCACACAAAGTGATACAAATAATAGGAACTTACTCTAGCAATAGAGGCATTGTCCTCCTTCATTTGAGGAATATCTAGTGGGGAGAATCACATCATTTACAATCAGATCAATATAGCAACTTAAATGCAATTAATACAACCAGGTCCATTGATAGCCCATTTACAAAACAGAGAAGTCCTATCCAATTAAACCAATATGCAATACAATAATTTAAAAACATACTTACGCTTTATTATAAGATCCTTTAAATTATCGTAGTCATGCTTCAGGACCACGTTTTCATTCCTCAACTCTTGGATAGTTGTCTGGAACTGCTTCATTTTTCTCCTTTCCCACATTGCACTGTCTTGTTCCTTCTGCATCTCACTTGCAGCCTACACAGACACACAGAGACACTAGTTACTGGCCATACAAATAATGATGTTCACTCACAGTTCTGAGTGAATAATGTTGAATATTAATGCAACAATGGAATAATCAAAGCTGGTCACACACACCTTTTTCTTTGCATTAGGTCTCTCGACTTTCTCTTCCTCGTCCAGAGGAGCCTTTGGAACAATATCCTCCTCTTCATCACTGTCATCAACGTATTTCCGGTTGCGCTTGACAACCCGTTTAGCAGTAGTGTCAGCCTCATTGCTCTCCATTGCACTGAGTACCGTTTTCAGAGTCATCTCCTTATCTGGTGCAGATAAATAAACATGTTAATATTACACTGTAGGCTCTGTAGCAAAGACTCAGTTTTTCTCTGTTATGAAACAGCTACGTACAGTTGTTCATGCCAAACATAGCGTAGCTAGTTGAGCTATAGGTTGATTGATTTATTAACAGTGTTCAGAATAGGTACATTTCAAGCACACAACTCAATACAAAAACTGTTAACTGTGGATGAAAACCACAAAGCGGTGGTTAAGGCCCATTATTTATTCTTAATTTGAGCCACGGACCACCATTTGATGAGATTTAGCCTCTCAGACAAACAAAATAATATTTAGTTGCCATTGGATAAGATTGTCCACAATTCCATGCTGCATTGAAGTGGTACCATTAGGAGAGATAACAGGCAAATGTTGATCAAAAGAACAATTCTTCTACATTCTCTAATTGTGTAGAGTTTTTGTAAAAAGTAATGCAGATATTTAACAATACTTTTACTCTTGAGGCTTGAGAGCGTAGAATGAAACCAAATAGACCTGGGTCCATTTGGTTTAATTTGATGCTCTCAAGATTTAAATATCTAATTAACAACTCTCCATCATTTAGCTGGTGACCACCCGGAACCCTTTAAGGACCACTGGTTGAAAACCACTGCCATAAAGCATTAAACTTGTTTACAATAGGGTCCATCATTTGATCATCAGAACATTGAGATGTACAAAAGGGAAAAACGTATACAGTAAGGGGAAAGGGGTGGCAAGCTGAGATAAAACAGTGCAGGTTTATGTTCATTTAATTTTGTTACAAAAGCTAAATAAATATATGATGTACATTACATACTTGCAACCTTAAGGATCCTGGCTTGGTATACCGGCCACGTTCCCTTTGGCCCCTTGCGTCCATGCCGCCATTCAACCGAGTAAACAACTGGACAACTTTCGTCTCCGTCTAGGTAGGACTCTTCGTCAAACTCTCGAATACATGCAATTGGGAGAATGCTCTGACATCCTTTATCGGAGCTTTCTGTCCACTCCACCAAGGCAAATGTGACCATGTCGATGACATAAATGTATTTCAATTCTCAAACAAAAGTTGTTGTTTTCCTGTCAATGTAAACGGCTATCGGCTGCCGGCTGGAATTCAAACATGGAGACGGGCGCGCATGCGCATAAGTATGGTGGGTGACGTCAAGAATGCGACGCTTGTTGTGAGTGTCGCTTTACGGTGACGTCACGTCACATGCTCTAATAATTCTCTAATAATATATATAATATATAAACAATAAAAAGGGTAACATATAGTGACCAATGTTTGTTCAGATTGCATGTTTAACCCTCTAAGACCCGCATTAATTTCTACTTGCAAAACATTATTTCAACCTTACTACTACTTTGTACTAGAACTAAGACTAAAAAATATGTTAAAAATGTATAATAATTATATAATAATTATATAAATTAATAATTTACATTTGGGGGATATCTTTCACAATAATGAATAAAACATGTTCTAGACATTCTAATGATCACAAAAAAACATATATTACAATTATTTTACTTACTTTTATTAGGGTTAAAGGTCAAAAGTCATAGGTTAAAAAATGTTCAAAATTGCAGAGTCCATAATTTTTTTATTTGTGTGAATTTCAGCCTCTGTGGGGGGTATTTATATGCAAATATCATGACCAATGGCATTTAAAGCATTGCAATGAACATCACTGATGACGTTTAGGTGAAAAAAGAACAGAAAAAAATAATAATAATTAAGTGATTAATTAAAATATAACTTGTTGCTATAAAGCAACGCTGGGTACAGGGTTAACAATAATGTACATTTATAAAATATAAATTAATATACTTTATAGCCTACTACTCCAAAAATGATCACGTGACATGGATTTTAAATGTATTACTGACAGCAAAAATATGTCATGTTTTAATTTAAGCCATGTTCATTTTAGTTAACATACAACATTTATGATTATATTGTAACAGTATAATACCAGTTGGTGAATGCCAATGCTCAATTGCTTCAGGCAATATAAAACATAATCAGACAATATGTCTTGCATTGAATTCTCTTCCATAATGTACAAACCTTAATTCATCTGCATCGAATTAAAATAAATATGATAAATGTTATATAGGCATTATGTATGTGGCATATATGCACAAAGTCAAGACATGTATTACCTATATCTGAGGTATTATGTATGACATGTATGCACATATATGAACCTGACTGTGGCATATATGTGCATAGATATAACCTATATATGCACATATATTTCCTATATAGCCACATATATGCACATATATATGCCTGAATATGGCATATATGCTGCATATATTTGGCATATATTTGGCATATATTGGGATATATGTTCATATATTTCCTTTCCGTGTGTGTCAAACAAGTGTCCTTAAAATAAAGAAATAAGGATTAAAATGAACTAACTCTCCTAAAAGAATTGGCAGAAGGCGCACACGGCATGTTACATGTTGTTTTGTTTGTAAACAGTATTGTCATGTCATCGTTTGTGAACATGTGAATGTAATGGACATTTCATTGTGTTTGTTTATAATGTGGACATTTATGAACATGGACGATTTCATGATTATGGACACTTAAAAGAGACAGCTCGACTGTCAAAGAAAAGAGGACATTCATAATTCATATGCATGTATAATTCATTGTGGTTAAAAAAACATGATTTGTTTGTTATTCTTTGCAGTTTTTCACGTCTTGGGGAAAATAAATACCCTTGAGATATCAGTTGGAGCGTTGTTAAAGAGCTTTAGGAGCGGTTTAGGAACCAAATACACTAGCTCCCAAGAGTTCAATGAACACGATTATATAGTTAGTAGATTGAGGTCCCAGAGATGAAAACCGTATCAAATGGGGGTCTGTGGTCTAAATACACTGTTTCCCATTTGTAGGTTGTGGACCCATTTGTGTATGGGTCCCTTTATTTAGTTTCCTATGTTATGTTTTGAATTATTAATATTTCAAAATGGAGGGGAAAGGAACTGGTTGGAATAACGTTCCACGCACTACGTCCAACCAGGAAACTCCCCTAGCCCCACAAGTCAGAACCCAATGGTACTGAAGTTTCTAACATTTTTGAGACCCAGTAGCCATGGGGTCCTATTCCACCTCTACCCTGCCACCTGGTACGCGGACATACATAAACATAAATACCGTGGATACGTTGTTTCTGCGCCGTTTGAGGACTTCTGAATGTGTGAACTATAAGTACCTATAAATACAGCTGCAAATTATCCTGTGCCTTTGTTTGACCGATTTGGTCGCTTTGATTCTTCTCTTCCTACCTTGTTTATTGACACCTCATTGTACCACCTATCTGGCTAGCTAGTGGCTATAGCTATGACAGAGCAGATCAGAGGCAGGAACGTAGCCACGCTCAAGCCAACCGCACAGCGGGAGGCGGTACAATAAACGGTAAATAAACAAGGAAGGAATAGAGGAATCAAAGCTTCCAAATCGGTCAAACATAGATTAAAAATACTTAAGGGCTTCCGCAGCACAGAAGAATTCGCAGCGGTGTGCGTTGGAAACTAGAGTTCACACATTCAGAAGCCCTCAAACGAACAAAAGCGCTCAAACATCGCAGAAACCACGTTACCAAAGGTATTTATGTCTGCGTTCCAACATTTCCATACGAAAACACATCACCGCACAGGGACCCTACGGGTCAGCTCGGTTCGGTTCGGACTGGGCTGACCCAAGGGGTTCCGAGAGGGGCTAGAAACTCCCCCTGTGACGAAGCACATTTCAATGTTTTTCTGCTTTATTTTATTGTTTATGTAAAGACATGTAACGCGTGATGCTGAATACTTAAATATTATTATCTTCTATTCATATGTGAAAGGTAACGGGCCTGGTACAGGGGTGATTGACAACTGTCAGTGACTGGTTGATTGTCACCACCCAAGGTTACTAGTAGAGGAAGTGATCTCAAAACAAACAGAGTGCAGGCCTGCATAGAGGAGGAGAGGAGCTCCAGGCGCCAGATAGTGTTTTACGTTGAGACCGCTGTTTATAGTACAGCGGCTAACAGCCATATTGTGAGAGAATCTTTCACAAGGTGATACAAGCGTGAAATTTGGCATGAACATGCCTCTGGGTCATCTCTTTACGTAACTCGAGAACCGTTCACCCCACCGACTTCAAATTCGACACACACATTCCACACACCCACAGGGAGTGCAGTGCCTGGTCTTGAGTCGGCCGGACCCATGGTTGGAACCGCCACAAACCTTTTTCATTTGGCGGCCATCTTGAAAAATGACCGCCATATTGGATTTTTCGTTGGCTCGGTTAAAAAAGTTAAAGAGTTGACCCAAAGGAATGTTCATGGCAAATGTCACGCTTGTATCACCAAGCGAACAACCGTTCCAATGATCTGCTAATTGCACAAATTTTGTGTGTGTCTGTACATCTGCAATCCACGTAACTCAAGAACCGTTCGCCCCACCGACTTCAAATTCGACACACACATTCCACACACCCACAGGGAGTGCAGTGCCCGGTCTCGAGTCGGCCGGACCCATGGTTGTCCAGTACCGCCACAAAAGGCTTTTTTCATTTGGCGGCCATCTTGAAAAATTGATTTTTCGTTGGCTCGGTTTAAAAAGTTAAAGAGATGACCCAGAGGCATGTTCATGCCAAATTTCACGCTTGTATCACCAAGTGAAAGATCGTTCCTATTATCTGCTGTACTATTAATGTTTAAGCGCGCGTATCTGCAGCCATATTAATTAATCCCCAGCGGATAGGGCATCACGTATGCCGCTGCCGTCGGGGATCGGCGTTGGAAGTGAGGATTACCTGCCGGTGTTTGGAGGCTAACAGGGCTACTGCTACCGGTGAGACCGTTCCAAAGTTGTTCTTTGAGGATTATAAATACAGGGGTACCCCGAACGTTTTCATATTTCCGTTGGACCGTTTTTGAGCAGAGGAACTTTTCGTTGCGTTGGAACAGTTGTAAACTCTCGCGCGCTTCATTTGAGGGGGACAACGGACGCAGACTTTATTCTCTGCTGACTTTGGGGGGGCTTGGGAAATAATTATTGATTGTTGGTTTAAGTTTGTGTGCCTGTTTATTTTATTTAATAGGGAAAGAGACAAGGAGAGGCGTTACCTGTGAAGTGTAGCTGTCTACTTTTGATTCTGTCAATTGCATCTCTATATAAATAATTCAGAATATAACCCTACGATCCCGCTTAATTTTTCCTTAGTACTATTTTGCCTTGCATGAGTAAAGTGTGATTGTTACACCCCTGCTTGAGGGGAAAGGAACTGGTTGGAATAACGTGTTCCTTCCATGTCCAACCAGGGAATTAACTCCCCCCTGTCAGGCGCAACTTGGACACTCATGCATGAAGGAAGCATGAATTCAAGTCCGTTGCTCTCCCCAGGTTGGCGGAGGGTGTGTAGAGCCCAGGATCACATTAGATAAATTAATTGACACAGGGGTGAAAAATGGGTTACAAAATCGTGAAAAAAGAAAGGTCACAATGTGCCACAAAACGACGCGTTGTGGTGCTTGTAGATCTGCTATTTTCACTGGTTTGGGTCCTGGGCATTGGGCAAACATCTTCTAATCTCTCTTTTGGGTCACACAGGCTAAAAGGTTTGGGAACTAGACAAACTGTGGGTCTTTGAACTACTAATCTAACACATATCAAACTGTGGGTCTTTGAACCACTAGTCTAACACATATCAAACTGTGGGTCTTTGAACCACTAGTCTAACACATATCAAACTGTGGGTCTTTGAACCACTAATCTAACACATATCAAACTGTGGGTCTTTGAACCACTAGTCTAACACATATCAAACTGTGGGTCTTTGAAACGAAATACTTTTGAGAATCACTGCGGTTTACCTTTGTACTGTCTGTCTGTGTTGTCTCCATCCACGGTGCAGAACAACCTGTCCCCACGAGGACATGAGGACACGAGACAATTCCACCGATGACGACGCGGGACATCGGTCACCCACATCTGACCTACTTGAAGGTCCTGGAGCTGAGCTGGACATCGGTCACCCACATCTGACCTACTTGAAGGTCCTGGAGCTGAGCTGGACATCGGTCACCCACATCTGACCCACTTGAAGGTCCTGGAGCTGAGCTGGACCCTGAACTGGACCCAGGAGGATCTGGACCGTGTGAGCCTTGCAGCCTGCAGACGCCAGCCGCTGGGACTGAGGAAGACTACCGCCAGTACTTGCACAGGTAAAGGTCACTACAGCACTGGATTAGAACTCCTCATGTGATCCAACAAACATTTTATTGATTGATCGAAATATTTATAAACAGTTTGCACAATTACAGTACATTTCAAGCACAACTCAATACACAGACTGTTAACTGTGAGTGGACGACCCAATCAAGCATTACACTTGTTTACAAGAGGGTCCACCTTGTTCAAATCATCACAACATTTAGAGACGTACAAATAGACACTTCTATATAGCCAAAAAAAGACAACAGGAATTCACCATAAAGGATGTAAAAGGGAAAAATAACGTATACAGTGAGGGGGAAAAGGAGGGGGGGGGGGTGGTGGTGGGTGGCATGCCGCTATGACAATATAAATCATTTGGTACATTTGATGCATTTTAATAACATTGACATTTTATCTAAGTTGGCCAGGTGTGCTTATTTTGTCACCTTAAGTCTAGTATTGTTTCCATTTACAACTCTACAATAAATACATCTCTTTGAGTCTGTTCAGTTCTAACAACAGGTGATGTGTCTGTTTGTGTGTGTGCGTGTGCATGTATGTGTCCGTGCGTGCATGCATGCGTGCGCTGTATCCAGGTTGTTTGGAAAAGAGACGGCAGAGGCCACTATATTTCCACAATCACTCCACAAAATATTGTTTAGTTTTGGCTCTTGAGTGGCTAAATGTCATCAAATGGTGGTTCGTGGCTCAAATGGGTCTGAGATGCTAAATGTCCTCAAATGGTGGTCCGTGGCTACAATCTCACTTTCTTGGCGTTTTGACGTGGTGTGAGCTTGCAAACTGGTTTGTTTTTTGTGCATGTCGCACAGTACCACTTCTCTCTGTCTTCTGGCACATGGTCCAAATTAACGCAGCTGATGTGAAACCACTTTATGGCACATCTAAAGGTGTCACAGCGCACCATGGTGCCATCTCCAGTGCCTGTGCATATGCAATACTCGCTCTTATTTTTTGTTTTCTTACTGTCTGCAGATTTGTTTTCTTTGGCACGTTTAGCTCTTAGCTCTTGTGCAGTGGATGATGTAGAGGTGGATAGTTGTGAAGGTGTTTGGATCACAGAGGATGAGGTAGAGGTGGATGTAGGGGTGGCTGGCTGTGAAGGTGTTTGTATTGCAGTGGATGAGGTAGAGGGTTGTGAAGGTGTTTGAATCGCAGTGGATGAGACAGGGGTTTTGTCTTTTGCAAGCTTGTGTGCCCTTGTGAAATGACTTGCCACAAGCTCAGGTAGACATACCTTGACAAAAAACTCCTGTGCTCTCCTCAATAGTTCATTCCAGAACTCCACATCTGGGTAAACCCGGATTACAGCAGGGTCTACCTCAGTCCAGACCACAAAGTCACAATACTGTGATTCTGTCACAAAGATCTGTGTCTGTACTTGGCTGTAGTATGCGTGTGACGTTTTCAGGGTTAAGTTGCCATTAATTCTGTGGAGACAGAAATTCTTGTCCTCACAGGCCTGGAGGATGGAGTTCTGGCGGTGGGAAAATGGACATTTTACCTCCAGGCAGCCTTTCCCACAACAGCCGCACTGTATAAACATCAAATGGCGGGACGGCTGTCATGGTTTATGGCGCAAAGTAACCACAGTTTACCGCTAATCAACTTACAACTACATACTCTATATAGTATATGTATATGTATACGTATGTCTTACGTCATCATTAAGAGCTAGTCATACATATACACACCACGTACTCTGGTCCCAGCAGATCAGGCACAGTTTGCTATTTTATTTTTTACTGATTATGTATATAGTATACATTGACAAGTAATAATACAGCAAAACCAGGCACAGATTTGCTGTTTTCTTGCATAAACATCAAATGGCGGGACAGCTGTCACGGCTGTCACTACAGATTACGGAAGTATTTTAGATCATGTATATTTTAACAAATGTGAAAGTATTTGTACAGAAATTGAAGTTAGAGACACATATTACTCTGATCATGATTTAGTATTAATATCACTATAGTCCAACATGAAATACATTTAAAACAATTGACAATTTACAATAAGTAATACAATAATTATACTGTATAATATATTTTAATTCAGTTTATTTACTTTTTTTCATCACATATCAATGATTTATTTTTCTTTGAAAATAAAGATAGAAACTTGAACCATACTTCATAATACTAGGTGTTTACATGCATAAAGTAGATGGGTAGCAAATAGTTACACCTAATAATTAGACATTTCAAACGTTCCTTCACAGAGATATTGAGATTCCACCGTTTACAGAATAATTATACTGTATAACATTTTAATTCAATTTATATACCTTTTTTTTCATCACATATCAATGATTTATTTTTCTTTAAAAAACTAAAAAGGGATCCAGAATATATCTACATCGATAAAACTGTATTTCTTATATAGATAGAAACTTGAACCATACTTAATAATACTAGGTGTTTATATGCATAAAGTAGGTAGGTAACAAATAGTTACACCTACAACGGTCAAAAGTACTTGCGCGCTCTGCTTGCGCACTAGTTGGCCATTTATGGCCTACTAGTGTGCAACAAGCAAGTATGCACTCGACAGAGTGCAGTTCTAGTTATATATATATTCTACTGTTACTTTCTTAGCTTACGCATGTTTCTTGATAAATGTTTTTATGTGATGTATTCCCATGCTTTTTTGTTCCTGCTTAATGTATGTCGCTCTGGATTAAGAGCGTCTGCTAAATGCCTAAATTGTAAATTGTATGTGTTTGTTGCTGCTGGGGGAAACTTTGACTAAAATCACCCACCCTCATGGTTTATCCCCCACGCCATGGGGCACTGTGTGTTGTCTTCTTTGGCTCCATCTGACCGTCTGGGGTTGCACACATGATTAACAGTTGTTATGGCTGGTTTGTCAACAGTGGTGGCTGCAACGTGATGAATCTTTGAAGCTGTAATTCTTCCCGTTCTCACAGTGTACCAGTCATTGGAACGATATTGTGCCCTTGTCTTCTGTTCCACCGCAGCCGGTGGTTGTATCCAAGGACGAGAAAGATACAATGGGGAGCAGAGGGACAGGACGAGTGCGTATACTTAGTTCCCCATCACCACTGGCGGCATCGTCAAACATCTTCTTTTTGGCCACTGCAGAAGTGTAGTCGATCCAACAACTTGTGCCACGTTAGGAATCAACCAGTATGCTGCCTCCTCAGTGACAGTCTTCTTGTGACGTAGCCTTATGATGTATTCAATTTTGAAGAGGAGAGCAGCGACATGAGAACAGCTTTCTCCTAGCCCAGCCACACATGTGCAGTGTGCGCTGACAATACTTCCATCTTCATGGAGGATATCACCCATGGCTCAAGTGGCTTCGCCCTTAGGCCAACACTTTGAGAGTGTTTAACCTGAAATATATAGATAAAAAACACGCATGAGTTTAAACTATTGCAAACAACAAAGCATTTATTCTGATTTAGTCTTATGAATTACACACCATTTAGTTTTAGTGCTATTTAGTCATCTGAAATAGTTTATCTCTGACAAAAATATATCTGTTAATTTTGACAGCAAATTCTGATTCAGTCTTTTGAACACACCATTTAATAAATATCAAAAACCTCACTGTTATTCTTTTAGTCTTACTTAAAATTAACACTGTACACATGGCTACAGAAATAAGTCAAATGTAGGCCTACAGAAATAAATAACAGATTTTGAATAAAGCATAAATAAACATGCATGATCAACAATAACAATGAAACAATATTATTTAATTTGTTCAGAGATAGACTGATAGCTGTGGACCAGCAATGAGTGCACCCATCCAGATGTAAAATAAACGTGGGCCTGGAGAGATTTTTCGCTATGAAAGCTATTAAAAGTATAATAGCTTGTACCTTCTATGACAGACCTGGGCATTGTACGGCCCGCGGGCCAAATACGGCCCGCCGGCTGACTCTGACCAGCCCGTGAAAGATTACTTGATAATCCCATTATCCAAAAATAAAACATACTTTCTAATTACCTTATGGGTGGACTAAAACCGCATCGCATTTATTTTGAAGCCCATGCATTCTCACAGTTCACACAATCTGCACGTCAACTGTGCACATGAATTGCGTGTGATTGAGAACCTGTCTTTCTTCCTTCACCCCCCTCATATGCGAAAATGTCGGCTTTTTGGATTCATTGTTGACTATGTCGGTGAATGCAAATAGCCATGAAGCATGCAGCTCCACAACACGGTAGGCGGAGGCGCATGCTTTGATTACCAAACTTCCTTGCAGGAGGACAAGTTATGCTTCATTGCTTTATTTAACCCGCCTCGCCAATAAAGTTAAGATGTTTTAAGATGCTGCCGTATGGCGTTGTTGTGCCCAGAATGTGGCATGCTTCTGAAGTTCAGACAGCTTGGGCGATGCGCCGTGAGCTTGTGGATCGTCTGTTTTCAGAACACGAGTCGATCGACACCGTTGTACCAACAAGTAAATCTGGCAGAACGAACGTGCACACATCAACATACAGCGCCTGCCAGGCTGCCAAGTCTCAACAATACCATTACTGGTTTCAGAACGTCGTTGTTTAATGGTTGCGATAGTAAGCAGCGCACCATGGGTTGTGAAAGTGGCACCTCCAGTGTCCTCCGAATGGAACTATTAAGAGAGCTACCTCTAATGTTCTCATTGTTAAAAGAAAATGCTAGTATTTACAGGACTTGTAACTTAAACAAAAACATAGTTTTCAACTGGGAAAGGAAACATCTCAAGCCTGCAAGAGTGCAAAAATCACACACATGTGAAGTGAGGGGTGCTCTTATTTTACATCATCATGATGTAAAATAGTCACTATAATTTGAGTCAAATGTTTCACATTTAGTTTACCATTGCTTTGCAAAACAATGCCATTTACTGCTATTTATATAGAAATAAAATTGATATTATGCATAATTAAGTTCAGCCTTTTTGCCCGGCCCTCCAAAATATTTTCTGTTTCTCATTTGGCCCCTTGGGAAAAACAATTGCCCACCCCTGTTCATAGGGGTCGAGACCGTCAATATCCTTGATTTTGTTGAGGTAACGCTCCTTTTCCTCAAAGTTCAGCTTGTCCTTGTAAGGTATGTCGAGGCCGACGTTTTTTCTTTCCATCCTGGTGTTGGCTCACTGTGTTGTCGCCAGGAACGAGCTCGTTGAACTCCCTCTGGTGTTTAAAAAATAGAACGCACACGGATGGTCGCTGATTGTAAACAAACCAGAAATGCCAGCGAAAATGGCGGCCTCTACCACGTGACACATATGTTAACGCCCCCTCCGGGAGATTTTGGTAGGCCCTATAAGGGGCGACAGGCCAACAGCACACACACCAAAGCCCGCCCCCCGCTCGATCATGATTGGCGGAAGGCCCCTCTCTATACTGATTGGATGAAGGCTGGGCCCAAAACAAAACCTACAGTTTTTTGACCCCCAGGGGCCCTTTCTGAAACCAGTCCCTTGGCTTGAAGTGCTCTCGGGAGGTTCCCTCGTCAGGAAGTGCCCCTCCAGCTGAATCAATTTCCCTTGATTAGGGTGCTGGGTATAAAAAACTGTTTGGAAATACACTCGCCCTCCTTGTGCAGAAAAAGGAAACAGACACCATTCGTTGCCATGGTTACCATCATGCAATTGTGTTACCTGTTATTTTGTTTGTACAGTTATATTACATTGCATCGTGTATGTATGTGGATTTCATTAATATGGAAAAAGGAAATACAGCGTGACTGACTGAAAAATGACATACATCCATGGTGTTTATAAATCATTGTTAAAAGTTGTTTTGTTTGTGTGGTTTCATTTATAGTTTTTCACGGTGGGGTAAATAAAGAGCTTATTTATCATTTATTATTTGTGGTGGTACTTACATTTGTATTGGTCACGGTTTCCATGCTGACAGAGAGCAGGGCTGCACAAGGCAATCGAGTCTAGATCGGCACAGACTCGCTTGAGGGCTTTATAAGCCACTTCCACTCAAGGCTGCTTGGTTTCGGACGACACTTAATATGGCGCAGCTTCGCGTGAACGCGCATATCGAGGGCAAGTGTGTAGGGCGAGTGGCGAGGAGCTGGTTTCAGAAAGGGAGCCAGGGGTTAACTGGGGACTGGGAGGAACTCCTTATATGGTCAGCAGCACACTCTATATAGTAGGGAGGATTATCACAACAAAACAAAAAAAGAAGTGGTTTTTGAATTAAGTGAAATCACTGAATATACCATTAATTTCCGGTGCTATAATGAGGTGTGAAGGTATCAGTGTACAGCGGGTGCTCGTCCGTACTCGCTAGAGGATGACTCAAGCTACTTTTTGGATGGGTTAAATGAAACCCATTTAGACCTGAGGACCATTCTAAAAATGCCTTCTAAATCCGGACAGTTTTCTGAAAAACCCCATGTTTCTATATCTGTGGTTCTCAAACTATTTCATGTCACCCAGAATTATATGTATTTGAGAGAGGGCAAAGATTTGAGTTAAAAACGTTCGCTCTGAAAGAATATAATTCAAAGATTTGTGTCACATTTTCGCGATTTTTCTAAAATTGCAGACCTACAAGCTCGTAGCTCGGCTATAGACCGATTCACAGAGGGGTGCCCTGGGCGCGGCCATTACTGAGGGGTAATCCATGGAGCAGGTGCTCCGTAGGCCAGGTGTAGCTAATCAGTGCTGCAGTACTCAATGGTACACCCTCAGTAATGGCCGCACCCAGGAAACCCTCTGTGAATCGGTCTATAAAATAGCTCAAACTAGTGCCGGTTGTTTAGGCTATTCAGGACCCACTGCGGTGGTGTCCGATTCCAACTTAAACCGGGATGTTTTTAACGGTGCGAATTGGAATGGTGGTCTTAGTAAAGCTATGCAAGGTATCTGGGTTGTAAAGCCAGACACCTCAGGTTCTTATTTGTTAATAAGGTGTTCTTGATCTGGGATCTTGTGTCTTGCTTGGGGGTCCTGTAGATTCTGAGGATCTGAGATCAGTGGAGATACCGGGTGCGTGGCTTTGGTATCTGAGGTTTAGAGGCTGGGGATCTGCTTTTTATGATGCGTGCAGGTCTAGTGTCACCATGATGTCGCCACTGTGTAATCCATCCTTGGGGTTTCTACATTAATCTGAGGTCAGCGCTGGATATCACCGTTGTCTCCATATATGGGACTATAGGTTATCCCCATATATGGAGCTCTAAGTAAAAGCCTTCGTAACAGCGGCACTCGGTGCCACGCTATGAGCTTGTAAGATCTGCTATTGTTCAATAGCTAAAGTATAACATAATGCTTAAAACACCAAAATGGGCTAAGTTTTTATTTTTGACAGTTCAGAGAAACGATACAAACTGAAGAAAACAGGCCTGCTCTCATTTAGCTCAGCACAGCAAAATGGCGTTACAATTAAAACCGATTTAAATGTTCACAATTGGTTAAATATCACAAAAAGTCTCAAAATGGAGCGAAACTGGTTTCTTAAAAGATGCCTTTTCAATTTAGGCTGGTTCTACTTCAATTTATATCATAGTGTCATTTTATAATAAACATCACTTTTGTTTAGAATTGCCCTCACTGACAAAAAGCAATGTGACGGGGAGTGGAGGAGCGGCACCTCAAAGGTACGTGGAGAGATAATTATGGCAGCGGAGTGGCATACCAACACTGGCCTTCAAACGCCCCATACACTCAGAGCGCTCCCTTTTAATCGTGGCGATCGCCAGAGGGGAGGACTTGAAAACTATAGTAGAAACCAGTTGGCTCAGTCACATGCTGACGTGTTCTATGCAACCTGAGACATTATGATCTCTGCTTTCTCTATGCAGGCATTTAACCCATTCATAGGCCTGACGTTGACATAAAAAAAAATGTCTTTTAAATTCTAACAGTTTTCTGAAATACCTGTTTCCGTATCAGTGGGGCTCAATATTTCATGACCCCAAAAATTACATGTATTTGGCCCCGGACCCCCATCTGAAAATATGTTGTTCCAGGAACCCCCCAGAAGCAAATATTTGAGTTAAAAACGTTCACTGTGGAGGAATATATATTCAAAGATTTGTGCCACATTTTCACGTTTTTTCAAAAAATGGCAGATCTCATAGCGCTACACTCGGTGCTGCGCTATGAGCTTGTAGATCTGCTATTTTTCAATAGCGAAAGTATAACATAATGCTTAAAGCACCCGTTTTGAATTAATATGACATCAAGATTTATAATTTCCACACACAATATTAGATATAACACCATACCATGAATATTGTTCCCAATACTAAATTGTAGATACAACACCAAACCATGAATATTGTTCTTGCAAGATATGGCACCACCATATCTTGCAAGTCAGATCGCACCTTACAAACCCTCCCGAGCACTCAGATCAGCCGACGCAGGGAAGCTGCAAGTACCCTCGCTAAACCTTAGAAGAAGACGGCAAAGACTGCAATGCCTACGCCAAGGGGTGATGTCACTCTCTGTACCTAAAGGTCTTTGAACACCAAGTCTGAAATGTTCATATGCGTTTTGTCACATCCGTTATGATACTGAGCCACTAACAGTCTTGTTGACCGATGTGAAAAGATGCAGAAAATCTAAACTGTACGTAAAGTAATTTTGACAGATGACAATATCAGAGTTGGTTTAAAGTTAAAGGGAGTGCCACAATTTTGTTATTTTTCCAGTTTTTCATGCGTCTAAGGTGAAAGTACTTCATTAGACACCCTGGAGTCGTTTTTATGTGCAATGGTGCATTTAGGGTTTCTTCCTGGAGGCTGAACACTTGACAGTCAAACGGGCCAATGAAATAAATAACCCCTCCCCCTTTATCATACAACTACAGCTGTGGGTGCGGCTTCAGTTCAGGTGTATCACCGATTCACCACCCATCCACCCTGGGCAAGACCTACGCTGAAAAGACTATCATCAGAAGTTGCGGGATTTTAGCGGAAGTATTGCCCAAGGAAATGACGTTGATGCTTTACAAATCAGTTTACATTCTCCGCGAATGAAACAACTGTTGTGATTGGTCGGGAAGATATAGTATCCGGGGGAAATACATTTGACGGCTGTTCCGGAGGATACATCCGCCGATAGCTTCTCTGCCTTACGTTGTGACCAGGCTTTTCTTTTCGCAGATAAGTAAGCCTACCACCCATCACCACCCACCAGGAAAACCAGGCATACTTAAAGATGGAGTGCCACCATTTTTGTATTTTTTCAGTTTTTCATGTGTCTATGAGGTGACAGTACTTCATTAGACACCCTGGAGTCGTTTTTATGTGCAATGGTGTATTAACTTTGTATTTAGGGTTTCTTCCTGGAGATTGAAACCCTTGACAGTCAAACGGGCCAATGAAATAAACAGTAATATAGTGACATCACATTATCAGCCCCTCCCCCTTTATCATACAACTATAGCTGTGGGTGTGGCTTCAGTTCAGGTGGATCACCACCCATCAGGCAAACCAGGCATACTTAATGAACTGGTGGGCGTGCCCACATAAAAACAACATTTTAACAAATACTGTACACTTTTTTGAAAAAAACGATACCTCCTTATATAGCAATAAGACCTGATGATCATGTTTTAGGGTGGAAAACAATCACGGCACTCCAGCTTTAATGAATTGGTGGGGGTGCCCACATAAAAACGACATTTTAACAAATACTGTACACTTTTTTGAAAAAACGATACCTCCTTATAGCAATAAGACCTGATGATTATGTTTTAGGGTCTTTAACAATAATCTGTAAATTCCAACATATGAGCTTGTGTTCATTTCATCGCACTTGAAATGTTCAGGCGTAAGGTGCAAAGTCCTTACCAATGTGCCATCTTTTTTCCCCCTTCAAATCACATACAAAGCAGTTTGTCACACTTGATCTGAACATGGAGGCGATGTCATTTCTCCTGGAGTGCTTGTCATTCATTAAGGATGGAGTCTGGTCTGTCATATAGCCTCGATACCCAGGATTTCATTTCGTCTGTGCGAAAAATGAAAGCCTGGATTTACGTTATGGGCTGCACTGGCCTAAAAGTGGGATGTGGTGTGCACCCCTCAAAATAACACCGTGAGGAAATCATTACCAGTGGAAAATGAGGAGAATGGCTGAAGAACCCACCATAGTACAGCAGATAATAGGAACGATCTTTCACTTGGTGATACAAGCGTGAAATCTGGCATGAACATGCCTCTGCGTCACCTCTTTAACGAAAAATCCAATATGGCGGTCATTTTTCAAGATGGCCGCAAATAAAAAAGGCCTTTTGTGGCGGTTCTGGACAACCATGGGTGCGGCCGACTCGAGACCGGGCACTGCACTCCCTGTGGGTGTGTGGAACGTGTGTGTCGGATTTGAAGTCGGTGGGGCGAACGGTTCTCGAGTTACGTGGATTACAGATGTACACACGCACACAAAATTCGTGCAATATAGCAGATCATTGGAACGGTTGTTCGCTTGGTGATACAAGCGTGGCATTTGTCATGAACCTTCCTTTGGGTCAACTCTTTAACTTTTTTAACCGAGCCATCCAAGAATCCAATATGGCGGTGCTATTTCAAGATGGCCGCCACATCTAATTGTTAGCCTATGTCTACATTTCTTACAAATTTTAGGAAAAAATTCACCATTATAGATAGATAGATAGATAGTTTATTTTATTTTATTTTATTTTTTATATTTATATTAAAACATTTTTGTTATTATTTTTAGTTTTCATACTGAAAATGGTAGCATGCTAATGCTAACTTAATGCTAACATGGTAGCATGCTAATGCTAACATAATAATGCTAACATGGTAATATGCTAGCATGCTAACATAGCATGCTAACATGATAATGCTAACATGCTAATTAGCATTAGAAAATGGTAGCATTATCATGCTACCATTTTCAGTATGAAAACTAAAAATAATGACAAAAAAATATATATATATATATAAAGAATAATAATAATAAAAAAATAAAAAAAAATCTCTATCTATCTATAATGGTGAAATTTGTCCTAAAATTTGTAAGAAATGTAGACATAGGCTAACATTTAGATGTGGCGGCCATCTTGAAATAGCACCGCCATATTGGATTCTTGGATGGTTCGGTTAAAAAATTAAAGAGGTGACCCAGAGGCATGTTCATGCCAAATTTCACGCTTGTATCACCAAGCGAACAACCGTTCCAATGATCTGCTATATTGCACGAATTTTGTGTGCGTGTGTACATCTGTAATCCACGTAACCCGAGAACCGTTCGCCCCACCGACTTCAAATTCGACACACACTTTCCACACACCCGCAGGGAGTGCAGTGCCCGGTCTCGAGTCGGCCGCACCCATGGTTGTCCAGAACCGCCACAAAAGGCCTTTTTTATTTGGCGGCCATCTTGAAAAATGACCGCCATATTGGATTTTTCGCTGGCTCGGTTAAAAAAGTTAAAGAGGTGACCCAGAGGCATGTTCATGCCAAATTTCACGCTTGTATCACCAAGTGAAAGGTTCTCTCACAATATGGCCGTTAGCCGCTGTACTACCACACCGTCTAAGAAAAAAACCAACGTGTGCCGACTCTGTGGAAATAACTTTGACAGTCCGTTAGAATGGTATACTCCAGCAACCAGTGGTTTTCTGATTCTGGTCGACACAATAACAGTGCTGCACTGGGGGGGAGACCGGGTCTGACGGACAGATCGGTGAACCAATCAGGGTGTGCACAAATCTGAGCCGCGGCCCTCCAACCTAGGCCAGAAAGGTCTAGCCGCGTTAGCTCAGGCTAGGTCTGTCGTATAACCAAAGAGCTTGAAATCAGCCTCATACAGCTTGTAGAGTTCCCTCCGGGCGTCTACGGGCACAGTGCTGAACCAGTCAGCCAACAAGTTGCTGGTTGAGAGGTTCCCGGAGTTCCTCGACACGGGGAAGTCCACCACATCGTCTACTCTCAGCTGACGCAGAAGCTGCTCAGCGTCCTCCTCGAGCGACTCCATGTGGCCCACAAAGTCATACTGGATCTGGCAGGGGTGGCAAAGCCGGTGCATCTGCAGCCAGTGCTCATCGAACGGCTTGTCCTGGGAGTCCAGGATATAACGGATGAAGTGGGCAAAGGACGGACGAAGCCCCATGGCGAATGCATCACGATCAGAGGCAGGGGCCACTACGTTAGCGTAGCGCCGCAGCATTTCCCGAGCGTAGATGTAGAATATTTCGTTGTCGGTGTGTTTCGCAAACTTGTCGCGGTAGGCGGAGATGAGGCGCACAAAGGGATCCCGCACAAACAGGAACTTTGTGTACTTTTTTAGCTTCATCTTTGAGAAATAAAGCATCACAGAAAATGCAATTGAGAGGGTGATAGGATTTGTGAAAATGCAGCGCACATGAAATGCTACACAGTTTACATATTATTTTTTTTAAACAAGGACTGATAGCTCAGTAACAACTCTGCTGCTTTTTTTAGTTATGAAATTAAGCTCCGGAAGGATATTCTTCCTTCAAATAAGTGATTTAATAAATGTCAACATATTGATAATTATTTATTTATTTATTAGACCAGCTACCCGTTTGTGGAACTTACCTTCATGAGCCGGCGTGAGTCGCCGCCATAGCGGTCTCTGAACTTGTCAAAGGTGAAATGTGTGTTGGGGTCGTGGATCAGATTATTGGGGACAGCCAGTGGGTCCTTGTAGGGGGTACCGTCCTGCTGTCGAATCCCACTCAGCACTATCATGACCCGCTTCCAGTTAGTGCACCCAACCTATGGAATAAGTTTGAAAGTTGCCAGAACCTGCATCCGTGATACATTATAATTCAGTGACGTAGAGTCTGTGGGGGCCGGGGGGCCAGGGCCCCCATGAGGAATTGGACCAGGGATCTCGGCCCCAATTGGACCTTGGCCTCGGTTTGTCCCGTTTGTACTGCACATGGTTGCGCCCGTTCACGCAATTCTCGTCTTGCATTGACTTTGTATGTAATCGCGCCGCTCTAACCATCCAAGTCTGGCACCTTCACACCTCTTTTTTCATCACTGTCCGGGACGGGCGGTGGACCACGTTGCCTGTCCCTTGTACACATGCAGATCAGGCATTGAAATGCTAATCTGGGTGCTTGTTTTCACCTGCCAGGTATGGGTATGCATGCATACAGTACGGTAGTACTCTGCTTAGGTTACTTGTTCACAATATGAAACCACCACCAGCAAGAACACCCTGGCTGGCAACAGCGATGCCAGCCTGCCGTTGAAACCTTCCGCCGTCACAGCGACAGTTCTACAGAACCTGCCGAGGCGGACAGGACTAGCCTGCAATTCTGTTCATAATCTAAACACTGTGACAAGAACTGTGTTAAGAACCATAAACGCTTGGGTTTAGTGTGAAACGAAAAAGAAAAAACGATCGGTTGGGCGGGCCCCCATGACGATTATAAAAACATTTTGTCTCTGCATTATATCATTTGTGAAGTTAGTTTAGATGCCCATATTGTCATGTCTCTGCTCAGGAGAGAGCAGAGATTAAGTGTACCCACACTTAAGCAACCCCTGGCGGGCTTTTTCGACTCGGGTCCTGCTGTCGGAGAACCACGCGCCCCTGGAATACTTTGACACTTGACGCACGCCCCTGACCCTGAGACGACCCAATGGGCGAGTACCCGAGTACCCACACTTAAGCACCCCCCGGCAGGCATTATTTGACTGGGGTCCCGCTGTCGGAGAACCACCCGCCCCTGGGACAACTCAACAATTAGCGCAAAAAGCGATGCACGCCCCTGGGACGACCCAGGGGCTTGTAACAGGCTGGGGACGTGCGCCCAGGAGGCCATCCGTGCACCCCTGGGACTTTCCGACACTTTAAGAGACGAAAATTGTCAGAGCTAAACCCGGGGGGTGGTGGTGAGTGCGGCTGGTGTGATTGCTGCCGGTCAGCCGCTGTAAGCAATAGCATGCAGTGCCGTGGTGGTAGCCTACCGACCCTACCCTATAAGTTTAGCCATCCTCGCTTCGAAAATAAGTTTGCCCTGGCCTTGACAAACTTTTTGCTTTCTCCGGTGCTATTGCTGTGTCTCTGCTCTGCTTTCTCAACAATCAAATGAAGAATGAGGTTGTCGGGACGTGTGTGTCGCGTTTATATGTCGTCACGTGAAAACCGGTTCTGTGAATGGGGGCCATGCAGGGACCTGGCAGACACGTTTCACACCAGTGTGAAAAGACTTCAGATATCAACTCAACCCCCTCCAGACACACAGGACACAGACAGAATAGATCTGTCTGACACACTGTCGGCCTTGCGAAGCGGCTAGGCGGCGGCCTATAGGCGATATAGTTCAATAATAACTAATTTTGTCGGAGGGGAGGCAGAAACGTAGCAAAGTAAGGCATTACTTTGCTATACAGTAAATCCGCCTCCGCCCCTGGTCCAAAATGGGTTAATTCAGGGGTTTTCAACTGATTGTGAACGAGGGACCACCACCCTGACTTATAATCAACCTGGGGGAAATTGTTGTTGGGTGGGGAGGGATATGGGCTAAGAGAAGTGCTTTTGTATCATATGTTTGTTATGCATCCCATGTGTATACAATAAATTATTTTCTCAACCAATGGTCCAAACAAAAAAACAACAATACTACAGTACAATGAGTACATTACTAAATCAATCGCATGTTGAAAACTCCTAGTTTAAAAGAGAATTCCATGCTAGAAGGCTTTCTTACCTTTATTTGTAGTTGTTACGTCCCCACCAAAGAGGTCCAGGTGTTATTTTGTGCAAAAGTGCATTATTGGCTATTTCTAAATACAAGCCCTCAATGGGGGTACAAAAAATATATTTTTTTGAGCGATGGAAATAAGTGAATTAGCACAACACCCCAGTTCCCCATTCAATGCAATGCAATTCAATTAAATTATTGAGGGCTTATTGTAGGGGAAATAGCCAATAATGCACTTTTGCACAAAATAACACCTGGACCTCTTTGGTGGGGACGTAAAAACTACAAATAAAGGTAAAAAAAAGCCTTCTAGCATGGAATACTCCTTTAATTAATGACCAAATTCCCCCATCATAAGGGCTACAGTACATGTACCTTGGGAACGTAGCAGTAGATGATGCCGTGTTCGTCATTCACTATAAGATGGTCCAGTTCCTTGTCAGGGATGTCATCGAAGGAGCGTTTCTTCAAAGGGAACGTGAAGTTATCACTACTGCACATCTCCTGAAGCAGAAGCCGCCTCTGCTCCTGTCCGTTCAGTTCAGTACAGTTCAGGAAGGTTTACCTCTAACAATTCAACTCTGAAGCCGTCCATGAAACTTTACTCAATCGTCACTGTTTTGTATAAATTATATTACTTCAGCATAATATGACAGAGTTGACGGTGGAAATAACCGATCAACAAGCTCAGAACATGTGAGCGTGTCTGTATAATATTTTCCCCAATTAGTTTTGACAACATTTTGACCGTTTTTGCCATGCCCAAAAGGTTTCAAAGTGGTTAAAGCGTAAGACCACTTCTTTTGAGATTTGGGTTGTGTACGGTAGTTACCTTGCCATGATGTAACTCTTTGAATTTGATCATTCAAAATATGCCCCTCATTGACTTTTTTATTTCTTGTCCACATTTGGAGTTACATCATGGCAAGGTAACTACACAACCCAAACTTATTTTTGTTTATACTTTAGCTATTGAAAAATAGCTAATCTGCTAAAGGTCTGCTATTTTTTCATAATCTTGGGCAAAAATGCGGTACAAATCTTTGAATATATATTCTCTCAGAGCGAACGTTTTTAATTACATATACATTTTGGGGTCCTTGACATGAAATATTGAGCATCACTGATACAGAAACATGAGGTAGCCTATTTCAGAAAACTGTCAGAATTTAGAAGACATCTTTTAATTTCAAAAGTCAGGCCTAAATGGGTTAAAGGGATCGTGACAAAAGTTTTTGTATTTGCACCCACCAACTTTTAACATTCAGTGGATTTTCTGGCTCAAACAACTGCTCAGATGTTCCTGTGGACTGTGATGCAAGAGTCCACAAATCCTCAATATGACATACCAATTTGCCAGCTGCAGATGTCACTGTTGAGGCCTGTTTGCCTGTTTTCATTGCAACTCAAAAGGCTTCAGAACACACAGAGAAATCCACTGAATGTTCAAAGTGCAGGTTGTGTGGGTGTAATTGAGGTCATACAACCTCAAATAATAATAATATAAAGAAATGAATGTCATGAAACCGTTTTGTCTGTTTTTTTAACCGATGAACATTATATATATATATATATATATTAGGGCCGGGACTAATTGCGATTAATTTTGATTAATTAACTACAGAAAAATGAATGCATTAAGAAAATTAACGCATTTTAATCGCACAATTTTTTTCACCGCGGAACGTTGTCACTGGACAGTTTTCAGACGGACCTGCGCACCAAGTGTCCGTGTCCTCTTCAGACAATAACACCACCAGAAACCGCAGACAGTTCACTAGACTGGGGGAAGCCGCTGAGATTACTTTGCTTGTCCCCGTGGATTGGAAATAGGATTTAAAAGGCTATACGATGGTAGCGTGGATTACAGCACAGTTGTGTGCAATTATTCAATAAAGAATTATTACCCCTATTACTACAAAAACAATGTTTTATTGCTTAAACTTATGTATTCACTATTCATTGATTCACTAGTATACCAAAATCCATTTGAAAAAATTGCTTTCTCACTGTTCTCGGGTCAAATAATTATATGCGATTAAAATGCGATTAATCTAGATTAATTAATCACAAAGCCTCTGATTAATTAGATTACTTTTTTAATCGAGTCCCAGCTCTAATTTATATATATATATATATATATGTTATTACTCAGTCACAAGCTCTTGCTAATAATGTTCATCGATTAAATCATCATCATACTATAATTCTAACAATGTCTGAGTGTCTGTGTGTGTGTCAGAAACACTGCCGTAGCTCCTTACTGCCTGCACCAATCACTCCTTTTCACACAGGCATTGACCATATGAATATGGAGGGCGTAACGAAGCCCTTTTTTCGATTTGACACATTAATGATTATTAATTAATTTATTAGTCAATTACAAACGCACCCGGGCGCAGTACCCCCCACGGCCACAAGGGGGGGGGGGGGCAAATATCTCACAACGGGTAAGGACTAGTATTAAAAAACATATTGAAACAATGTACCGCTACCACCAAATCAATAATAATAATAATAACAAGGCATGACACCAACACAGTTAGTTATGGGCTTGTTTGTGTATTGCACATTAATGGTAACTGTTATAGTTAATAATTAAGTTCATATACATAGAATCTAACCTGTCTATCGTGGAGCTTGTGGGCGTGGCGTGGAGCATGGAGGGGCTCGACAATAAGGTCGTCCAGGTAAAAGATGATCAGGAGGACCATGAAGGCAGAGCCCAGGAGGATGACCGCACTGAACCATCTGGACGTTCCCATGTCGTCAGGGCTGCGGAGATGTCAATTAATAATAATCACAATTATTTCAATCGCTTTGAATGCGGTTTCCAATAAATTAATGATTGTTCCAAGTGAAAATAGCAGCTCCACACTTGTATATCGGCTCTTTTCATTATTTCCGTGTGGCAGCATTGTTGTACCATTATGTCTGATGCAGGGTTACAATTGTAGTAGCAGTATGTCTGATGCAGGGTTACAGGCTTAATCATTGTAGTAGCAGTATGTCTGATGCAGGGTTACAGACTAAATCATTGTAGTAGCAGTAGGCCTATGTCTGATGCAGGGTTACAGGCTTAATCATTGTAGTAGCAGTATGTCTGATGCAGGGTTACAGACTAAATCATTGTAGTAGCAGTATGTCTGATGCAGGGTTACAGGCTTAATCATTGTAGTAGCAGTATGTCTGATGCAGGGTTACAATTGTAGTAGCAGTATGTCTGATACAGGGTTACAGGCTTAATCATTGTAGTAGCAGTATGTCTGATGCAGGGTTACAGACTAAATCATTGTAGTAGCAGTAGGCCTATGTCTGATGCAGGGTTACAGGCTTAATCATTGTAGTAGCAGTATGTCTGATGCAGGGTTACAGGCTTAATCATTGTAGTAGCAGTATGTCTGATGCAGGGTTACAATTGTAGTAGCAGTATGTCTGATACAGGGTTACAGGCTTAATCATTGTAGTAGCAGTATGTCTGATGCAGGGTTACAGACTAAATCATTGTAGTAGCAGTAGGCCTATGTCTGATGCAGGGTTACAGGCTTAATCATTGTAGTAGCACTGTAGCAGTATGTCTGACTGATGCAGGGTTACAGGCTTAATCATTGTAGTAGCCAGGGGCAGAACTACCGGGGTGGAGGGGGGTGTCCTTTCACCCCGGCCCGTGACTCCAGGCGCCCGGGGCTGTCAGATGATCGTTCGACGACCACAAGACATTCAGAGAAAGCTTGACTTGTCTGCTTCCAGGAAAAAATTAAAATAAATCACATTGGCTGTAGAGCATGTAATGATACCTTTGATGTCATATTTCTTCCCCGTGTGTGGGTGGTTGAATGACTTTGCTTTGCGTGTGAAATTACATTGTTGGCATCTGCCACTCAGGTGGAAGAGCGCATCACCGCATGCCTGGCTGACATCTCACAGTGGATGTCCTCCAACCACCTCAAACTGAACCCAGACAAGACTGAGCTTCTCTTCTTCCCAGCTAAGTCCTGCCCTATGCGGGAGCTAACTATTTCCGTAGACAACGCCCTGGTAACGTCTGTCCCAACAGCCAGGAATCTTGGTGTTGTCCTGGACAGTCAGCTCTCGTTCAAAACCCACATCACAGCTGTCATTCGATCCTGTAGGTTCACACTCTATAACATACGACGAATTAGACCGTTCCTCACCCAGGAATCAGCCCAGCTCCTAATCCAGACAAGTCTTGTCAAAACTCGACTATTGTAACTCCCTCCTTACTGGCCTACCAGCATGTGCACTTAAGCCTCTCCAGCTGATCCAAAATGCCGCAGCTCGCTTGGTCTTCAACCAGCCAAAATTCTCACATGTCTCCCCCCTGCTCCGCTCCCTCCACTGGCTCCCGGTCGCTGCCCGCACAGAATACAAAACTCTGATGCTGGCATTCAAAGCAACCAAAGGTATGGCTCCCCCATATCTTGCAAGTATGATCGTACCTTACAAACCCTCCCGCGCACTCAGATCAGCCAACGCAGGGAAGCTGGAAGTACCCTCACTAAAAACGCTGGGACAATGCTCCACACGTCCCAAACTCTTCTCCCTTCTGGCTCCAAAACTGTGGAATGCACTTCCCATTGCAGTCAGAACTGCAGCATCACTCCCAATCTTCCGCCGTAGTCTGAAAACCCACCTTTTCAGACTCCATCATGGCCCATAGCACTTACCCCACCCCCTTAGATAGCATTTCTGTAGACTTAGATAGCATTTGATACAGACTTATAGCATGTTATGTAGACAGCACTATAATTGCATTGTATGTAGTCATAGCATGTCATAGTACATATGTATAGCATAGTAGTATAGATGTATAGTTTATATGTATAGCTTCATTATATAGATATTCCACTGTTACTTTCTTAGCTTAGGCTACGCATGTTTCTTGATAAATGTTTTTATGTGATGTATTCCCATGCTTTTTTGTTCTTGCTTAATGTAAGTCGCTCTGGATTAAGAGCGTCTGCTAAATGCCTAAATTGTAAATTGTAAATTGGATAGTTGCCAGGTGCCAGGTGCACATAAAAAATGTGTGGGTGTGTCATTGTGAGCAAAGTCATTCAACCACCCACACACGGGGAAGAAATATGACATAAAAGGTATCACTACATGCTCTACAGCCAATGTGATTTATATGCTCAAGTGTTGGTGTGGTCTTCGGCAAAACATGAACACCTTTAAAAACACGCATATCCGAACACCGGAGCACCATCCGCAACAACGTTATCACTAGCCCTGTAGATGTACATTTCTGTAAAGCGGGTCATAATGTCTACACACTCAGATATACAGGGATTGAATTGAACCAACCCCCACGTAGAGGGGGCGACATCAATAACATCCTGTTAAAACGTGAGCTTTTTTGGATACACACATTGCAGACTCTTGTTCAAAAAGGTCTAAATGAAGACCTTTTCTGAAATTGGCATCCTGTGTTTGGGGGTATAGAGATATATATTTATATATGCATTTGAGTCTCTGTGCTTTACATGCCCATAGATAAACATGGACTTGTTCTCATTTCCATGGACATCCACGGTCATGTGATCGACACATTATCTTTTCCTCGATGGGTTTCATCCTGGTTGTTTCTGGTCCATATTTGTAACTGACTCTCCCGTTTTTAAATAAGGTATTTTGTTGTCCCTCATTTTTACTTGCATTTAGAGTAGACAAGAGGCGCTTCTTAGGTAACAGTATATGATGGCCTGATCAGCCTGAGTTCTCTGTGTATGGTTACAATGTCTGTAAATGTTTGGGAAAATATGATTACAAAGATGCCCAGAACATTGGGATGAACCTGTGTAGTTTATGGCTGCTCCAACAGTAGTGGCAACAAAAAAACAGATTTTTTTTTAAAAACCTAACGTCAAAATATCTACTGCGGTGGCTGAGACCAGAGCCATATAGTAATGGTTGAGACAAAGCAGTAAAAGGTCCTGAAAGATAGATAACGTCATGGCGTCTTACCCAATACCCACTCTATCTGTTTTAGGAACACAAGGCTGCTGTACTTTATACCTCATAATAAGCATTAAAGTATGAGGTATAATTGTACAGCAGCCTTGTGTTCCTAAAACAGGGTCGAACCCCGGCCTCCAACTCCTCTAAACCATTCAAACGGTCGGGTCTTTCGCAGGGTCGTTACAATACTGCAGATACAGGTGAGGTTACAGAGTAATTATATTATCACTTACCTGAAATGCCTCGATTATATCCTTGAGTCCTCAATTATATAAAAAAAAATAATTGTATTAACCAGTTTCTTGATATGTACATTGTACACCTCTCCTGTGCAGTGAGTGGTTAAAATGTGAGCTGTATTCTGTGTAGTGTGTAAGCTTGAATTTGTTTGGAACTGCACAGCTTAAATTGCATTTAATGACTCTCGATCCCGCCTTCATAGAAGCATCTCTACCTGGCTCTTTGTATTCTGAAATACATACGTACAGGCAGAGCCGGACTAACAATGGAACTAGGTGGAGCTTAAGCGCCAGGGCCCGAAGCTTGCAGGGCCTGGTACGAGACTATAGGTAATAGGTTAGGTACAGCTGTTGCTTCTTTCGAAAAATATAACGCAACATAAGAACCCCCGCTAGTGTTTTTGGTCTTCTCGTCTGACAGTTTCTGTAGCAGTTTTCGGGAGGGGGGGGAGCAGTCTGTTTGGGGGGGTTCCCGACGGCTGCGCGTCGCTTCCTCCTCTGACAGAGGGGAAGCGAGTAAGCGACGCCGTCAGAAGCTCCCTTGCTCAGGAAGGCCCCCTCACTCAGACGGTCCAGGGCGAGATGCCCTAGGCAAACCTGTTTTAGTATAGAAGCCATAATTAAGTAACCCATTTAGACCCGAGGACGATTCTACAAAATAATGCCTTATAAATCCTGTTAAAACCCATGTTTCTATGTCAGTGGTTCTCAAACATTTTCATGCCAAGGACCCCCAAATATATATGTAATTGGCCGCTGACCAGCCATCTGAAAATATGTTGTTCCAGGGACCCCCCCCCAGAAGCAAAGATTTGAGCTAAAAACGAACACTCTCAAAGAATATATTCAAACATTTGGGCCACATTTTTACGATAAAAAAAAAAATTGCAGACCTACAAGCTCGTAGTGCGGCACCGAACTTGTAGATCTGCTATTTTTCAATAGGCTAAAGCATAACAAAATGCTTAAAACCGAAAGGGGTTCCCGCCCAAAATAGAAAGGTGTGACGAGCAGGACCGAATCTGCCAGAAACGGTTAAATTTTTCGCATTTGCGGCTATGGATGAAAATGGAATCGCTTTTGGCTTTTGGTTGATTATACCACCGTTTGTGATTTGTGGCATTTTTTGTAAAATAGCCCCCTCCCACTAACTTCGGACGACGATTAAGGCCGAACGATATACGGACATTTGTTTTTCTAAAAGATCAGATCTAAATGGCGGAAAGTCTATCCAGACGGAAATAGGCGTGGCCTATATGTGGAGATGCGTCATGATCCAATGAATCCAATCCATTTATTGATCCAATAAATTTAGATTTTACGACCTACGGTTCAAGAGTTATATGCCAAAACGTAAAGTGGGCTGTTATAGCGCCACCATGAGGCCGACTGATATAATTATAAGTTAAATAATTATAGTAAGTGTTATGAATTTACCCCCCAAGTTTTGTAACTATAGTGCTTTCAGTCTCTTGAGGAAAAAAAACTTGAATGTGATTTTTTGCATTTTCCCATTCATGTCAATGGGGAAATTTAATTCACAAATAAATTATTATCAATATCATGTTACAATCACAATAGTCTGGTTTCCCTGTTAGGGCAACCACACTAATAAAGTGTAACAAGTAACTATAGTGTGGTTCAACCACACTAATAATTATAACTTGAGTCTGGATTTTATCAAATCCTGTGTTGAGGAGGATCACACAAGTAGCCTATAGCATGCACTTTATGAACAAAGTAAGACCAAAGCCAGACAGTGAATTAAAATGTTTGATTATTACAGTCTGCTTGAGGTTTAATGCATCTTTAAACATAATAGCAGACGTGTAACTGGTACATATAAACTGAAACTCGTCTTCTCCTGCAGTAGACCTCTTCCCATCGCTCACTCACTCACTCACTCACTCACTCACTCACTCACTCACACACACACACACACACACACACACACACACACACACACACACACACACACACACACACACACACTTTAAGAATGTATTTAAGAATGTCCACACAAAGGAAAATGCACAAGGACACAAACATTATGGGACACATAGGCAGCAAGAATGTCACTCAGCAGCATCTCTGATGGCCAATTAAGCATTATTACACGAGAGGGTGTGGTTTAACGTGATTATTGCCACAACCGCAAGCATCACTTGCGAAGTATGTATAAATTACTTTAGCATTAGTTATAAATGTTTTAGCAAACATTTACGAATGTCAATGTTTAAAGATTCTTAAATGTTCTACAATGTTATCATACAAAATAACGATTTACCAATGTATATGAATAGGTTATGAATCATCATGGACCATCGTCCATGATGGTGAAAAATGTGGATATTATTTAAAAAATATGGATTGCAATTTTATAGTGCTTTTCCAAGTGCTCAAATCACTTTACAATGGTCCATTCATTCATACATTGGGAGGTGAAGCGGCGGACAGTCGACATCGCAGCGTCCTCATAGTACAGCGGCTAACAGCCATATTGTGAGAGAAACTTTCACTCGGTGATACAAGCGTGAAATTTGGCATGAACATGCCTCTGGGTCACCTCTTTAACTTTTTTAACCGAGCCAACGCAAATTCCAAAATGGCGGTCATTTTTCAAGATGGCGCCAAATAAAAAAAAACTTTTGTGGCGGTTCTGGACAACCGTGGGTGCGGCCGACTCGAGACCGGGCACTGCACTCCCTGTGGGTGTGTGGAACGTGTGTGTCGAATTTGAAGTCGGTGGGGCGAACGGTTCTCGGGTTACGTGGATTACAGATGTACACACGCACACAAAAATCGTGAAATATAGAAGATCATTGGAACGGTTGTTCGCTTGGTGATACAAGCGTGAAATTTGGCATGAACATGCCTCTGGGTCACTTCTTTAACTTTTTTAACCGAGCCATCCAAGAATCCAATATGGCGGTGCTATTTCAAGATGGCCGCCACATCTAAATGTTAGCCTATGTCTACATTTCTTACAAATTTTAGGAAAAAATTCACCATTATAGATGGATAGATAGATAGTTTTTTTATTTTTTTGTTATTTTCTTATATATATTTTTTATTCTTTTTTTAATTTTTTTATTTTTTTGTTATTTTTGTTATTTTTCATACTGAAGTGGCTAGAGCCATATTGTGAGAGAATCTTTCACAAGGTTATACAAGCGTGACATTTGGCATGAACATGCCTCTGGGTCACCTCTTTAACTTTTTTAACCGAGCCAGCGAAAAATCCAATATGGCGGTCATTTTTCAAGATGGCCGCCAAATAAAAAAGGCCTTTTGTGGCGGTTCTGGACAACCGTGGGTGGGGCCGACTCGAGACCGGGCCCTGCACTCCCTGTGGATGTGTGGAACGTGTGTGTCGAATTTGAAGTCGGTGGGGCGAACGGTTCTCGGGTTACGTGGATTACAGATGTACACACGCACACAAAAATCGTGAAATATAGAAGATCATTGGAACGGTTGTTCGCTTGGTGATACAAGCGTGAAATTTGGCATGAACATGCCTCTCGGTCACCTCTTTAACTTTTTTAACCGAGCCAGCGAAAAATCCAATATGGCGTTCCAATATGGCATTTTTCAAGATGGCCACCAAATAAAAAAGGCCTTTTGTGGCGGTTCTGGACAACCGTGGGTGCGGCCGACTCAAGACCGGGCACTGCACTCCCTGTGGGTGTGTGTAACGTGTGTGTCGAATTTGAAGTCGGTGGGGCTTCAAAGATGACTTGTACCAAATTTCACGCTTGTATCACCTTGTGAAAGATTCTCTCACAATATGGCTCTAGCCACTTCAGTATGAAAACTAAAAAATAAGAAAATAATATAAAGAATAAAATAATATATATATATATATATATATATATATATATATATATAAAAAGAAAAACTATCTATCTATCCATCTATAATGGTGAATTTTTTCCTAAAATTTGTAAGAAATGTAGACATAGGCTAACCTTTAGATGTGGCGGCCATCTTGAAATAGCACCGCCATATTGGATTCTTGGATGGCTCGGTTAAAAAAGTTAAAGAGGTGACCCAGAGGCATGTTCATGCCAAATTGCACGCTTGTATCACCAAGCGAACAACCGTTCCAATGATCTTCTATATTTCACGATTTTTGTGTGCGTGTGTACATCTGTAATCCACGTAACCCGAGAACCATTCGCCCCACCGACTTCAAATTCGACACACACGTTCCACACACTCACAGGGAGTGCAGTGCCCGGTCTCGAGTCGGCCGCACCCACAGTTGTCCAGAACCGCCACAAAAGGTTTTTTTTATTTGGCAGCCATCTTGAAAAATGAACGCCATTTTGGAATTTGCGTTGGCTCGGTTAAAAAAGTTAAAGAGGTGACCCAGAGGCATGTTCATGCCAAATTTCACGCTTGTATCACCGAGTGAAAGATCGTTCCTATTATCTGCTGTACTAATAGGGACACTCAGGGATTAAGGCGAAACACCCCCAGGTGAATAGGGAATAAAAGTTAAATAATAGCTATCACAATGAAACTTCTCCAGTTGATTACTTATATTAAAACTAAGATTTTTTGTATTACAAGTTTTCTGAAATTATGTTTAAATATGCAAATTAGGCATTATATGCGCTAAATCTGAAGATCGGATAAAGCCAGGTTCAAAATTATCATTTAATTTTGTTGACACATTTTGTCGACACACACGTTACACACACCCACAGGGAGTGCAGCGCCCGGTCTCGAGTCGGCCGCACCCACGGTTGTCCAGAACCGCCACAAAAGGCCTTTTTTATTTGGTGGCCATCTTGAAAAATGACCGCCATATTGGATTTTTCGCTGGCTCGGTTAAAAAAGTTAAAGAGGTGACCCAGAGGCATGTTCATGCCAACTTTCACGCTTGTATAACCTTGTGAAAGATTCTCTCACAATATGGCTCTAGCCACTTCAGTATGAAAAATAACAAAAATAACATGAAAATAAAAAAATTATATAAATAATAAAAAATATATATAAAAAAATAACAAAAAAATAAAATAACTATCTATCTATCCATCTATAATGGTGAATTTTTTCCTAAAATTTGTAAGAAATGTATAGACATAGGCTAACATTTTGATGTGGCGGCCATCTTGAAATAGCACCGCCATATTGGATTCTTGGATGGCTCGGTTAAAAAAGTTAAAGAGGTGACCCAGAGGCATGTTAATGCCAAATTTCACGCTTGTATCATCAAGCGAACAACCGTTCCGATGATCTTCTATATTTCACGATTGTTGTGTGCGTGTGTACATCTGTAATCCACGTAACCCGAGAACCGTTCGCCCCACCGACTTCAAATTCGACACACACGTTCCACACACCCACAGGGAGTTCAGTGCCCGGTCTCGAGTCGGCCGCACCCACGGTTGTCCAGAACCGCCACAAAAGGTTTTTTTTATTTGGCGGCCATCTTGAAAAATGACCGCCATTTTGGAATTTGCGTTAAAAAAGTTAAAGAGGTGAGCCAGAGGCATGTTCATACCAAATTTCACGCTTGTATCACAGAGTGAAAGATCGTTCCTATTATCTGCTGTACTATACAGAAACTGTCAGACGAGAAGACCAAAAACACTAGCAGGGGTTCTTTAACCTGACCATGTTCCCCAACACCACAACCATCTGGGATCTCTCAGGGAGTTGAGCTAACACCGAACCGCTCCCGGTTTGAACCAATCAGCGTGAGCTAAGGGCGGTATATGTGCGAAACTGGTTGTGACGCTATATAGAAGCTGCTGTTGTGGTGTAGTTTTTTCACTAGTCAACATGGCCGCTACCATGACCGATATGACGATAGATGCTGCAATAACATCAGTTATTTCTCAACTGGACAATATTTCTTCTTTGAAAGAAGAGCAAAGTATGGCACTGAAGGCTTTTCTGCGTGGAAAAGATGTTTTTGCTCTCCTCCCGACTGGCTTCGGCAAGAGTTTAATTTACCAACTAGCTCCACTGGTAGTGAAAGAACTGGGGACGAAGCCGAAGCCTATATTGATCGTCGTGTCTCCTTTGACTGCCCTCGTAGCAGATCAAATCAAAGAGGCTACGAATCTGGGACTCTATGCTGGGCAACTCGCAGATAATGCCGCACACGCCGTCATCCTCGACGGCCGATGTCAGCTGGTCTTTGGTAGTCCGGAGTCGTGGTTACTGAACGATAAATGGCGTGATATGCTTTCCTCACAAGTGTATCGTGAAAACCTACTGGGCATTGTCGTCGATGAAGTTCACGTCACATACAAATGGTAAGCTAAACACCGTTAAATGGCTGTATAGTGTAATTGTTACACTACACTGTATTGTTAAACTGTAAAACAAAACAGAGCAGCGTGTTTATAAATATGGCTACAGTAGTTCCAAGACGAAGTGTTGTAACATTTATTTATGTTTTATTTAGGTCAAACATTCTATTATAAACAATAACACACACACAAACAGACCAAATGTTAAACAGATCTTACTGTTACTGTATTGCTGTAATGCAACTATGCGTGTTACTATTGCTGCTACCTAGACTCAATTTAGGATGTCTTTCTTTCAACCAGGGGACTGGGAGCAAACGGGAAGCCAGCCTTCAGAGAAGCCTTTTCCAGGCTGAATGAACTAAGATCCCTAGTCAAAGAAGGTGAGTTTTGAAACACAGTTATGCTACATGATTAAATACATGATTAATTAATATCAATCCAGAAAAGGGGCATTGTAAACGTATGTTATGTAGCGCTATATTGGATCACTCCAATATATGATAGTTCCGTCCGCAGGCGGAGCGTCGAGCGGACTTACCGATGATCCCGTGCTAAAAGACACGGGAAAATGACGTGTGAGTGAGGCACCGCCTCCCGAGGGTACTTTGCCCGCACACGTCATTTCCCCTTCCTCTTTCCTTTCCTCGGCGACGTCGGTAGGTAAGGACTACAGTTAAGTATTACCGTAAGTAGGTATAACTCCCTTTGAGCAGCCAGTTGGCTCCTCTCTGAGTTGCCTTCTTTGTATCAGTGTGTTGAAGCTAAAGCTAAAAACACCACCGTGCTACGGTGGCACGAGCCGGTCGCTCGTGCTACGGCGTCAAGAGGTTGCCCTTGTTGACTAGCTGTCTTTCGTTTGTCTGACGGTCTGTCTGCTTGCCGGTCCCTCACGGCTCACTTCGGGAACGAACGCCTTCCCTAGACGGCTGCAGAGCGCGTCTCGCTAGCCCCCTGGGCAGCTAGCCCGTCTCCCAGGGAAAGAAGGAAACGCCACGCGTTCTCCACTTCCCCGTCTTATTACTTTAACTCGCTCTCCAGCTGTGGTGGTTTAAATCCAACAGAATAGGCGAGTATTAAATCGACCGTTTCAGCTTGCGCAGTACACCAAGCACAAAGCTGATTTCACTCAGTTGGCTGGAGTACTAACATGACATTGAGTCAGTTGCACAAGCACTGTACCAGTTATTTTGCCCTGCGTTGTCCCTCCGTATAAAGCCAAAGGCTAATAAACGGTGTGTGTCAGGGTTTTCCATTATATTATATTACACAAGTGTATATATTATAATCGCCCGTGTAAGCCGAGGGCTACCACACGGTGCGCATTTAAAACTGGTATATTATTATTATAATGTATATGTTACACAAGTAAGTTGAGTAATATTGATTTCTGTCCTATCACCCGTATAAAGCCAAGGGCTACTGAACGGTGTGTGATAAGGTTCTGTACAGTATAATACCTTGCAAACAAGTGACTATATTATACAGATATTGTGTTGACATAGCAGTATATTTAACTCTTTCTGTGCTGTCACCCGTATGAGCCGTGGGCCTGTATACGGTGTGTGATATAGTCTGCATTGTATATTCTATACGCACGCAGGTGTCTGTGTATATAATAGTTTCTGTGCTGTCACCAGTATGAGCCAAGGGCCAATATACAGCGTGTGATACAGCCTTGTATATTTATACATTGCACAGTTGTCTCTGGTTGGTATTCTATCACCCGTATGAGCTAGGCGCCAGTATACGGTGCGTGGTATAGTTATACTGTATTCTACACGTACATCATTACATGGGTCTGCGTATATAATGTTTTCTGTGCTGTCACCGGTATGAGCCAAGGGCCAATATACTGTGTGATACAGCCTTGTATATTTATACGTTGCACAGTTATCACCCGTATGAGCCAAGGGCCAGTATACGGCGTGTGATAGTTATACTGTATATTATATACGTTACATGGGTAACTATACGTTACACGGGTAACTGGGTATATAATAATTCTGTCCTGTCACCCGTACGAGCCAAGGGCCAATGTACGGTGTGTGACAAAAGTGTTATAAATTTGTAAGTTCAATAGTAACTGTTCATCTGTATATTTATCTCTCTCTGTGCTGCCTGTCACCCATATGAGCCGAAGCTAGGCCAATATATGGTGCGTGATATAGCATATGTTGTATATTATATACGTTACAGGGTAACTGGGTATATAATATTCTCTGTCTTGTCACCCGTATAAGCCACGGGCTAACGTACGGTGTGATGAAGCTTTATACATTTGTAAGTTCAATAGTAACTGTTTATCTGTATATTTAACTCTTCTGTGCTGTCACCCATATGAGCTAAAGCTAGGCCAATATATGGTGTGTGATATAGCATATATTGTATATTATATACGTTACACAGGTAACCGGGTATATAATGTCTTATCACCCGTATGAGCCACAGGCTAATGTACGGTGTGTGATACAGCTTTATGTGTTCCTGTGTTGCACAGCTGACAGGTGACTGTTGTTTGTAGACTATCACTCGTATAGGCCAAGGGCCAATATACGGTGTGTGGTGAAGTCTGATGTATATATGTACGTTACATTACATCAGTGACTGGGTATATTATATTTTTTGGCCTATCGCCCGTATAAGCCAGAGGCTGATATACGGCGTGTGATACAGCCTTATATATTTATACATTGCACAGTTAAACTGTTGTTTGTATTCTATCACCCGTATGTGCCAATGGCCAAGGTACGGTGTGTGATGCCGGTTGTTACCAGTACATTAATACACAAGTGACAGTGTATATTATACTTTCTGTCCTATCGCCTAAATAAGTGCGATAAAGCTTTATATATAATATATATGCACGGGTAGCTACATATTATATTCTGTTATATTCTGTCCTGTCGCCCGTATAAGCCAAAGGCTGATATACGACGTGTGGTACAGGTTTATACAGTCTAGCTTTGGCCATAGCCTTCGCTGCTTGTTAGCTTAGAGCTGGCCACAGCCCACCGGGGATGGGCACTGTGTCTGCTTTGTTGTCTGGGTCTAGAGCATGCACACCCAGTGGTGGCAGGACTCTGGCCTGTGCCGGCCTTGGTCCAGGCATCTAGGCTGGTATCCCGGCCTGACAGCGTGTCGCGGGTTCGAGTCCGATCCCGACGATATTAGGCGTGACTTAGTAGTCCAAGTGTTGTGACTGGTAGTCCAACCTTTCCCCATGCGCTGTCGAGCCTGCGACCTGAGACGGGCTCTATTGGCTCGCTCTATGCTCCCGGCTAGAGGCCGTCGACCCACAAGGCTCCTTCCCTGGTGACAACCGCCTCCCCCATCTAGAGGGGGACAGTGCGGCACCGGGATGGCCGCTTCCCACCTGTGAGACCCCACCAGCGGTGGCAGTCTCCCTGCTGTGGGCACTCCGGCTGTCAGACGCCATAGAGAAGTACAATGGTTGCTGGGACCTGCGACGAGTCAACAAGTCACCAGCTCCTGAACGGCACGTTAATGTCCTTGCCACTGTGGCCCGCCTTAATGCAGCCATGCTGCTGGGCTCCTATGTGCACACTTGGTCCTTACACTCCAAGGTGCCGGCCAAGCCAGGACAGACAGAGCAGTGAAAGTATTCAGGCTAATTACTCTGCTGCAGTCCGGTTCGGTGCGAGCCAACAGCCAGGCAGCGGCCCCAGTGGTGGCTTCAGGCCGTCAACTCTGGGTGTACCAGTCGCGCCTGGGGCTTACGTGCGGAGATCTTTCTGTGACCTCCCTTTCACGCCAGGCATTGCTTTCGGCACAGGGGAGGCCGACATTCTTTGTAAAGCGGAGAACCTAAGCAGGGATGAGGATGCCCTGGACGAGTTCCCTGGGAAACCGCAGCCCGAGCCTGCACCCTAAGAGGTCAAGGTCGCGGGCGCACCAGGGATTGTATATAGGTGTCTATATATATTGTATTGGTTCTATCACCCGTATAAAGCCAAGGGCCACTGAACGGTGTGTGATAAAGCTTTATATATTTGTAAGGCTCTCGGCCGGCTTGCAGCAACGCTTCGGGAAGCTTCGGCTCCTTGCCAGCCCCAAGCCCGGCTCCGTTAGCACCAAGCCCAGCCCCGGGGGCAGTGGCAGAGTGGCACTTGGGAGCCTGCGTCGCCAGAACAGAGGGCGTGAGGGCCCTTCTGCTGGGCGAGGCAATCCTCTGGGAAGAACTTTTTGTCCCCTTCGCAAGATGTGGTCTTTGCAGGGATGGCTATAGAATGATTCGTCTCTCATGACTCAGGTCTGCCCGCCAAGAGAGTCGGGAAGATTCTGTCCTTTCTCCACCGGTTCCACCTGGGACGGATGGTGTCCGTCAGGGACTGCCAACGCCTACTAGGCCTGCTAACAGCGGCCTCATCGTTGGTCCTCTTAGGCCTCTTCTTCTCGGCCGCTGCAGTGTTGGTTCAATGCCCACCAGCTGAGTCAGCGGCAACACAGACACCGTCGTCTCTAGTGACGAAGTCCTGTGTGCTCGCACTCACCCAGTGGCGTGCCCGCTCCTTCTTGGAGTCAGGGAGTTCGCTCAACAGGGTGACACGCAGAGTAAGGTTTGCACCGATGCCTCTCTGGTAGGTCGGGGTGCAGTGTACGGATGCATGGCAGCCAGCGGCCGCTGGGATTCGCTGTGGTCTGTCCGACACGTCAATGTCCTAGAGCTCAGAGCTGTGCGCCTAGCTCTATGGGATTTTCGGATTGTTTGGAAGGCCGGCATGTGTTGGTCGGGTCAGACAACACTACAGTTGTGGCCTTCAACCATCAAGGTGGATTGAGATCCCGCCGTCTCCACGAGATGACGCGGGGGCTTCCAGTGTGGGCTCATGCTCACTTCACATCTCTCCGGGCTGCGTATGTTCTGGGGGTCCAGAACTCTGCGGCGGACAGGCTGTCCAGAGATGGACCGAGAGGGGGGGATTGTCTCCACCCTCAGGTCATGCAACTGCTGTGGGCCAGGGTTCGGAGCGCACAGGTGGACCTGTTTGCCTCCCAGAAGACCACTCACTGCCCCAGTTGGCTTTCACTGGCAAGTTCTCCGGGGCCTCTGGGCCTGGACGCCTTGACACACGATTGGCCGCTGACGCGGCTCTATGCCTCCCCCCATTCCTCTGATCCAACACCGGACAGAGTCGAGATGGAGGGTCATGGTTGCTTCTGATAGCCCCACGTTGACCGAGACGCCCTTGGTTCAGGGTGCTACTGTCTCTGGTCGCGGGGACACCATGGCAGTTGCCTCAGAGGCCCGACCTGCTCTCGCAGGCTCAGGGAGCCCTGTGGCACTCCCGCCCCGATCACCTCCAGCTATGGGCTTGGCCCCTGAGAGGCGCAGGTGGTCGGGTCTAGGTCTCCCAGAGGGAGTTCTACATACGTTGCAGAGTTCCAGAGCCCCGTCTACTGTTGCAACATACCAGGTTTGCTGGCGCCGGTTCCGCACTTAGTGCGCGACCTGTGGTGCTGACCCGGAATACTGTGATGTTCAGATTGTGCTACACTTTCTGCAGTCACTGCTGGACGAGGGCAGGGCGGCCAACACTCTAAAGTTGTATGTGGCCGCTATCTCTGCATGCCATTCTGATGGCCTTGACGGACAGCTGGGTAAGCATCCATTACTGTCACGCTTTAGGAAAGGAGTAAGTCGCCTCCACCCAGTGGAGGCTCTTCAGGTCCTCACTTGGGACCTTGGCTTGGTGCTCTCAGCACTCGGGAAACCTCCCTTCGAGCCCCTGCATACTGCCTCTCTTCAGCACCTTTCATGGAAAACTGCGTTCTCTTGGCAGTCACCTCTGCAAAGAGGGTGGGGGAGCTCCACGCGCTCTCGATGAGCGCAGAGTGTCTCCAAGATGGGTCCTGGTAAAGGGAGTGTTACTTTGCGACCCAATTCCTCCTTTCTGCTGAAGGTTCTGTCCGTGGGACATGTGAATCGGCCTCTTCACCTGTCTGCCTACGTCCCTCCCTTGAGTTGGGAGGGCTCGGGTGATCGTCCTCTGCCCGGTGAGGGCTTTGGACGCTTGCGTTGTGCGAACGAAGGCGGTCAGACTGACTGATCAGCTCTTCGTATGCTCTGGTGATAGAGTCTTGGGCCAAAGGCTCTCAAAGCAAAGACTCTCACATTGGCTTGTTGATACAATTGCCTGTGCTTACCACTCGGCGGGGCAGGTTCTGCCACCCGCGGTGGTGGCACACTCGGTTCGGGGCATGGCTACTTCTTGGGCGCAGCTTAAGGGTGTCCCCCTTTCGGACATCTGTGCCTCAGCCAGCTGGACGTCGCCTAGTACCTTCACCAGGTTCTACCGCGTCAATGTGGTCCCCGAGAACCGGTTGGAACAAGCCGTTTTAGGGATTGCCTCTGCTCCTTCGGAGACAGGAGGCTCTCTGTGATTGAGACGGCCTGGCTCTTGTTCTCATTGATAGGTCTCCGACTGATCTGGTAGTGTACTATCATATATTGGAGTGATCCAATATAGCGCTACATAACGAAGGTTACGTAGGTAACCATGGTTATGTGAGCGATTGGATCACTCCAATTATAGTCGCGGAGATCTATCGCGCCTCGGAAAGGGTACGAGGAAGGGGAAATGACGTGTGCGGGCAAAGTACCCTCGGGAGGCGGTGCCTCACTCACACGTCATTTTCCCGTGTCTTTTAGCACGGGATCATCGGTAAGTCCGCTCGACGCTCCGCCTGCGGACGGAACTATCATATATTGGAGTGATCCAATCGCTCACATAACCATGGTTACCTACGTAACCTTCGTTTTCTCATGCCAATAAAGCCCTTTGAATTGAATTGAATTGATTGTGTTTGGAAGGGGGGCTGCATTGTGCTGCTACCTGGGGGGTAGCACCAATAGAAGTTGGTGCTGTCCAAGTGTTATTTGTCATTTAAAGAAAATACATTATGATATATGGAAACGTCAGTCTTTAGCTGAAGCTACCCGATAACATAAATAACCTAATTATTTCCCCTTTACAACGCTATAGAAAGTGTAGCCTACAGTTCTTCATTAATGCTTGTTTGCTGATACATGTGCATGTGTCTTTCAGGTTTACCTGTGTTAGCGTTGACAGCATCTGCTGATAACAAGAACAGAGGCCGTGTGACCAGGATGCTGAATATGGAGGAGGCAACTCTCGTGACTGTTAGCCCAAACAGGAGAAACATCAGGCTGGGACTGATTTGGGTTCCTGCCGATAACTTGAACTGTATGGACTGGGTGGTAAAGGAGGTCAAAGATAAGGGTCTATCCATGTCTCCCATTATAATCTATTGCAGAGCACTGAAGTCACTTGGGAGAGTGTTCACCTATCTTAAAGCAGAATTGGGAGAAGATGCTTGGGTTAACAGAGACCAGGATCAGAAGGCTGAGAACCACCTTATAGGAATCTTCCACAGCAATACACTGTCAAAGTACAAAGACAGAGTTTTGGCCTCCTTTAGTGGAGAGGGGAGCTGCAGAGTGGTTGTTGCAACAACAGCTCTTGGGATGGGCTTGAATTTCCCTAATGTTTCTCATGTTCTAATGTATGGTTTGCCAGAGGATGTTGAAGACATTGTTCAAAAAGTTGGAAGGGCTGGCAGAAATGGGTTGCAGTCACATGCAATTTTGTATGCTATAAAAAAACTTGAAAGGGCTGGTCCAGAAGTGAAAGAACTGATACACACAGGCACTAAGAGCTGCTTTAGAAAAGCACTGTACAGTCATTTTGAAAACCAGCCAACAAGTGTAGAGCCAGGGCATGTCTGTATGTTCATGTGCAGGTGAAGAGTGACGAGCCTATCCCCAAACATGAGGTAATAGAACAAGATGTTGGCATGCAAGGGAAATGTAGAGTGGTGACACAAGAGGACAAATGAGTTGTTTAGAAAAAGACACAGCACATGTCTACACTAGCAAGTCAGCATGTACTGGTTTCAGTGCCGAGCTCATAGATGCAGTAGTAGAACACGGCACACACATATTTGACTTGTCTTACATTCTTAGAAACCTTCCCGTATTCAGAAAAAAACATGCAAGAGAAATTCTGCTAATCATCAATGAAGTCTTTGGTGATGTAGAGCCTTCTTCTCAAGAGGATAGCTTCACTGAGCCAGACATCGATTATACAGGCTATTTTGATGAAGATGAGGATGACTTTGAGATGGGAACACAGCACAGCAGCTCAGAATCGTCCGACGAATAAGCAGTTGGCCATTAAAGGCTATTATAAGACTCGAGCTGTGCAACTCGAGCTGTGGAATATTCAGTTGACTGAATGCTCATGATTAAAATGTTTTTGTATGTAATTTGAACATAAGCAAGTTATTAAAAGTTTGTCGCTTCAAAAAATCTGGTGTTTCTTTTGCAGGTATTATAGGATATTTTTGAGGGGGCCTCTCTCTGAGTTTTGGCCTCCTTTAGTGGAGAGGGGAGCTGCAGAGTGGTTGTTGCAACAACAGCTCTTGGGATGGGCTTGAATTTCCCTAATGTTTCTCATGTTCTAATGTATGGTTTGCCAGAGGATGTTGAAGACATTGTTCAAAAAGTTGGAAGGGCTGGCAGAAATGGGTTGCAGTCACATGCAATTTTGTATGCTATAAAAAAACTTGAAAGGGCTGGTCCAGAAGTGAAAGAACTGATACACACAGGCACTAAGAGCTGCTTTAGAAAAGCACTGTACAGTCATTTTGAAAACCAGCCAACAAGTGTAGAGCCAGGGCATGTCTGTATGTTCATGTGCAGGTGAAGAGTGACGAGCCTATCCCCAAACATGAGGTAATAGAACAAGATGTTGGCATGCAAGGGAAATGTAGAGTGGTGACACAAGAGGACAAATGAGTTGTTTAGAAAAAGACACAGCACATGTCTACACTAGCAAGTCAGCATGTACTGGTTTCAGTGCCGAGCTCATAGATGCAGTAGTAGAACACGGCACACACATATTTGACTTGTCTTACATTCTTAGAAACCTTCCCGTATTCAGAAAAAAACATGCAAGAGAAATTCTGCTAATCATCAATGAAGTCTTTGGTGATGTAGAGCCTTCTTCTCAAGAGGATAGCTTCACTGAGCCAAACATCGATTATACAGGCTATTTTGATGAAGATGAGGATGACTTTGAGATGGGAACACAGCAGCTCAGAATCGTCCGACGAATAAGCAGTTGGCCATTAAAGGCTATTATAAGACTCGAGCTGTGCAACTCGAGCTGTGGAATATTCAGTTGACTGAATGCTCATGATTAAAATGTTTTTGTATGTAATTTGAACATAAGCAAGTTATTAAAAGTTTGTCGCTTCAAAAAATCTGGTGTTTCTTTTCCAGGTATTATAGGATATTTTTGAGGGGGCCTCTCTCTGCAGTATATAGTATATTGTGTGCAAACTCTGTGGAATTTGGGACGTGTGACTTGTGACCACGCGCCATGTCATTCTATGCACATTGCATAGAATGAACACTGTTCTAAACTCAACTCATAGAGTGATGCCATGTCGGACTAATTACACACACACACCCACACACCCCCCCACACACACATACACACACACACACCCACACACACCCCCACACATACACACACACACACACATGCACACACATGCACACACACACGCATACACATGCACACACATGCACGCACACACACATGCACACAACTATATAATGACAATGCTTGCAACGATCAGGAGCCGTGTCTGGAGTCATACTGAGAGCCGTATCTGGGATCATACTTTGGAATTGTCATCTCATGCTGTCCAACTCTGTTACTTTTCATTGAACTCTAAATGCGACTCCTTAGCAACTAATAAAGATTCTTGCTGAGTAATATACAACGCATCCTGGAACTTCCTTCTTCTTTACGAACGATTCTACAGTATGCAAATTTCACTTTTTGATTAAGAACCTTTTATCACAAAATAAGTACATTGTTTTACATCTGTCCTGGTACTTTATGTCACCCTTTTCACTATGCATGATGACTCTCAATCCCTGCTTTTCCCCCAAATCATTAGGCTAGCTAGAGGCATTGATCAATTTGCAATTTAACACATGGGATCCAACTTTGATACTGTAGAAACATGTTATGATGTAGTTTTACAAAGTAAACATGAACAAGTGAGGCAAATGAAAAATGTATTTATAAAAAAAACAGTAAATGCTATAGTTGAGCATACTTGGGTAGGGGAAATCACAATATATATAACAGGATCATAAAAACAATACAACGTGCGTAGCCTATATCCAACTATGCATTATCATATCCTTTTCAAGTACCCTTTGTTAAAAAGTGCAAATTCGAGATACATATTTTCTTACATCCTGCAATATGTGGTGACAGAAATGAGTATAATAAAGATGCTCTTGGTCCAGTCATTGATGAATAGCAACAGTGAATTATTGAACAATTGACTACTTGGCAGCAGTTATTGCAGACTTTTATAGCACAATCAGATATACGTTATCTAAAGTGTATCGTGGACATGTTTAAAGACTACAAGGCTATATTATTGACTGACTCAGACTCAGTAAAACGCTTTAACGCAGGCAGGAATGACTTCCTGTGGTGCTAGGAGCCAGTTGCACAGTCTCACTAAGTTCAAACTTACCATAGCTATAGCTTAACCCATTCAAACCGGGAACCGTGTAACCACTTTATAATCTATATTTTATACTTTGGCAATTAAAAAATAGCAGATATACAAGTTCATAGCGCGGCACTCGCTGCCGTGCTATGAGCTTGTAGATCTGCTATTTTTTAATAGGCAAATACATCTAAAAATGACACATTTTTTCCCGGTCTAAATGGGTTGCATGGCTTTTAAAAAGCAACATTTTTCTCAATAACATCTACTGGATTTAACCCTAAAAACCCTGAGATTATTGTTGGCTTTTTTGCATACTTAAAAATGCGTTGTGACAGTGCAGACTTGTGCTGGATTGGAGCAGATACTCTTGGGGGAACCATGATGGACGTCGCTACTGCGTAGGATTCCAGGCCAGGCAATGTGTCGAATGTGTTTCCTTGAGCAAGACTCTTAACCCCTAATTGCTCCTAGTTGTTCTAGGATGTGTAAAAAGCAGAGGATGAATTTCACCTTTGTGCATAATAATGTGACAAAAATAAGACCCCAAAGGAGTGGGGACTATACCAGTATTCTATTCTATCTATGCGTGCAAGAGGGGAAACATTGTTTTCGGGATTCTGAAGGAGAGTTGGCTCTTGTGTGTTCTTGGGCAGGCTCAGCACAGGGCAGCACGGGGGTGACGTCATCGAGGTGCAGCGACGGACCTGTGAAGTGTGTGGGTTTTGAAAAGGTGGAGCAAAACATTTGGAAAATAGTTAAGAAGGCTCTTTGATTCAGAATATGTACAGTATATATAAAAACAGAACACTTTTTATTTTTTTTTACCACAACTTGTTCACGTTGGAAAACTGCCTCATGATCTCTCTGGTATAAAGTTGGTTTTGAAAAGGTGGAGCGGGAGGGAGAGAAAAATAATTCTCCGTCCGCGGTGTTGTCTGTGTCCCACACTTATGTAGTCGGAAGTAAGTCTCTGAGTCTGTGAACCATATGCTGTCATTGTTCAAATAGGGACACCCTTCCACTCCTTCAACTTTGACCTCATCCAACCGCACACCTCGCTGTGCTTGAACTTGGGGAAGGCTGTGAACTGCCTGGTTGGTTTTTGAACAGCTCGGCCTCTCTGAGAACCTCAACAAGTGCTAGAATGTCGTCAGTCTGGTCACGGGCATGATGGATGCCGCTGGACTTCGATACGTCCAGCTCAGTGTCTGTGATGTCCATCATGTCCTTCAGAACCCCAATGGACTTGCTGATCCTGTCTGCTGCTTTCTCAGTCATGTTTGGGCCTGTGCGCTTAAGGAACGATTTCAAGAAATTGTTAAGGTGTTCCAGATGCAAATCAAGAGAAATATTCTTGCCCTTCCCTCCGCTCCCATTCCAGAACCTGTTCCAGGTCAGACTGTGTGCTAGGCGAGGGGAGAGAGTGGCGTTGACCTGACGGTCAGCAGGAGTGTACTGTAGGAGTATTGGGTATGGCCATAGGCCTTGTAGAATAGCAATGCTACAGAGTACATCCTCAGTAACCTCTCTCCATCTCCCTCCTTCACTGCATCCTGCATGTTGGACAGCATGAAGCCAAAGCTGAGTCTTGCTTCTGTGTGCTGTCGTTTGTGGTCCACGGAACTAGGCATGACTGGATCTGGCACACTCATTGTAGGCACAGTTAAGCCGTGAATCGTATGCTCGTGGTTCTCCCTGGCCTTGCTGTACTTGTAGGTTTTGGGACGACTTGGCATGCGGCATTGGAGCTCCTTCCCCGGTAGAGGACGATCACTGGCATATTGTCTGATACCGGTCACAGTGTCTGAGATGTCATTAAACATGACAAACCGGTCCACAATTTGGGTCACGGCTTTATGCAACCAGCTCCTTTTCACATCTGGTGACCCAGACCTGATGTCCTTGGGGATGAAGTCCTCTGGCACATCTGTTGAGACATATTTAAAAGAACAAGAATTACTATAACGTAGTTGTGGAAGCAATAGAAAAGTCAAAAGAGCCATGACATTTAAACTACAGCCAAGTGCTGGTGAAATGGGATAGTTGACGATAGATTTCAAACACAAAAATTATAAAATCTACTACAGAGTGTCTGGCGAATAGGAGTTTTATCTGACATGTGTTCACATAAAAAAAAGAATAGATATCCTTGTCAAACATTTTCACATTCATAATTGAAATGTTTTGAAATAATATATAATAATGTGGACAACTACTACTGTATGTGACCAGTGACCATAATCAGTGACAATCAATTGTGTACCTGTGACATTGTTCAGTCCAAAGTGCTCCATTGTGGCAGACAGGAACAGAGCAGCAGTGTCCTTTTTCACCATGTCTTTATATGCGTTGAACGCAGCATGTGGACCCTTTTTTGCATGGCTGCAAATGGAAAAAAAATATGAGAAGTAAAAAAAAGAGGAAGGAGGCAAAGAATAATAATTGCTGAGGATGATGATGACATTTAGGGGATCACCAGACAAAATCGTGGTGGCAGGAGTTACCTAACAGGACCCACATATATTAGTAAAGTATTACATAATAATAACAAACAATGACAATATTAACAGAATTAACAACAATTAGTTAATTACTTGTATACCGCTTTTCAAAAATTCAAAGCCGCTACAAAGTATACTATAAGGAGACAATTTTAGTCAAACAAACAGTTGACAAAACATGAGACAGACAGACAGCAGTGGATGGGAAAGGAGTTAGACTTGGGGGTATAGAAAAGGCAAGTTTAGGTGGATCTGGGGGACTGGGAGGGTAAGATGGGTTAAAGGTTGTCAGTGAAGTAGGTATGGGGCTGTATAGTCGATTGAAAGGTTAAAATATGATAAATGATAAAATACCAAGCCGTAATTCATGGTGGCTGTTCATCAGTGAAAATAACATCTCTGCAAAAGATTTGGAAAATAGTTAACAAGGCTCTTAGAATCAGAATATTAGTCCTGCAACAAACAGTCAAAAAGTGCTTTAGTTTTCGAGATACCCCTACCGGAGTTAGGACCAAACACAACATAGTTTTTCCTCATCTCTAAGGCCTCCCATACATGAAATGGATTCTTGTATAAAAATATTTTACTGCAAAAGTGGTGAAATTGTTATTTAAAGTTATACACCTCAAACTAAAAATAAAGCCTGTCCGTCTGGTGGTTGAGGCACTTAAAGGCATGTAGATTCACAATGGAAGCTCTGAGAGGTTCAAAACTTGGCATACTTGAAGCCAGAACATACCTCTACATTCTAGAAAAGACTGAATGTCAATATCTGAATGTCAATATGAGATATATTCATTTGAACACATACTTACAGTAGGCGGAATTGTACATCTATGTAGATGTCTTCTCTACTTTGTAGTGACTCTGGAATGGATTGTCATAGCAACACATATGATGGCTTGTAGGAAAGGTGAGGTTCTACTGAATCCAGCAATACCAATTGTGTAAATGTAGCTTGCATAATCGTGGAGTTATGCCACAAAACATATATGGTGTCCCAAACGGGGGGAAATAAAACTAATGAAATCTACAGTATCACATTAGTTTTATTTTTACTTCACTTATCAAGGGTGGGAAAACATAAAAAAATCACTTGAGTAGAAGTCCCTAAAATGTATGAAATGTCTCAAACATAGTAGTTGCCGCTTCAATAGAGAAATATGCAAGCCTACAGTGGAACTACTAACTATTATTATGTTGCAGCACATGACCTGGATGTTAAATAATAATAATATAATATCTCAAACTTATATAGCGCTTTTCTGAGTACCCAAAGACGCTTTACATGGGGGGGCTTTACAGAGGTAACAACAAATTAAAAACAACTTTAATAGAAAAAGGAAAAATAACACTAAAAGCTAAAGAACATTAAAAGACAGTGAAAAGGGTTAGCTAGGGAAGGCAATTTTGAAGAGGTGGGTTTTGAGGGTGGATTTGAAGGTTTGAAGGGTAGGGGCATCTCTGAGTGCCTTAGGGAGGGCATTCCACAGGGTTGGGGCAGCAAAGGCGAAAGCCTGTTCCCTCATCAAGCTCAAATCTCAATATTATCCTCATAAATATAAATAATCAAGTTATTAATTTCTGTTATTTGAGTTATTTGGTTACAGTCAATTTATACTACAGTATTTGGCTCCACCTATGTGCATCTTATGTGATCTTATAATGTGAAGTGTATCGGAAATCGGGGCCGATCATGACATTTTTAAATGATCAGATCAGGAGCACAAAAATGTGATTGGGACATCCCTAGTATCAATATGATATCCATATCATGATATTAGACTGTATATTGTCCGTGATTTGGGATATTGTACTATTGTGATATTGGAGGAGTTGCATAAAAATATAATTTTCAGATGGGGAAAAATCGGTATCGGCAGATACTCAAAATTAAAATGATCTTACTAAATGTTGCTCAGCAGAGAGATGATGTTCATAACACTGTGGCGCTATATACAGACAATATGCTGCAGTAATGAGCAAGTTGCAAATGTTGAGTGAGAGCATGCCTGCACCAGTCTCATCAAGAAGACTGAATAGGGTTGATACAACATTGTTTAACATATAACGAGATTGTTTCATTTGTGTGAAGGCCAGTACAAGACCAGAACATCTGACAGCCATTATGCCTGGTACTGGTATGTGTACCAGAGACTTAAGGTCCTTCATGCAGCATCAGAAAGGTTGATGAAGTTGTACATCATCTGCTCCTCTTGTACCCAGATCTGTTTGTGTATGATGACAAATATACAATATACAGTATAATACCGGTAATATATAAAAGCTCTATATACTGTAAATGCACCAATTTCCATTTACGGTATATAAACTCCTTGACTGTTATGATGACATACTGAAGACACTAACTCTGAGGAAGAAGATGATATTGTCTAAATACAAACCCTGGAAACATACAGCATTATAATTTGTAGAACATGGAAAGTCTGATGTTGCATGCTCTAAAAGTGTGCCCATGGGAAATGGGCACAATGAGAGAAGATGCAAATATCCAAGAAAATCCAGAACTACTACATAGACCTGCAGATATATCGATGAAGAAAACCATGGACCAGTGTCTTCAGTATCAGTCATAACTAAAGATGTTAACTACTTCAGTGAGATTAATAAAAGCTTTGACATAGATACCGGTCTGCTGTTCTAATTCTTTGTTTTATAGCTGCTATATTTCGTTTAGATATTTAGTGTTTTAGGTAGCATTTATGATATTTGTCATCATATGCAAAGAGATCTGGGTACGAGAGCAGCCGATGTACAACTTCATCAATCTTTCTGATGCATGTGAAGGCCCTGTCTCTGGTACTCTGACCAGTGACCATGTGAAGGCCCTGTCTCTGGTACTCTGACCAGTAGTCCTGGTTTTGTCTATGAACTGATTGCACAAGACCGCAAGGACTTTTTTGTGCTATCCCTTTTGGACTGATTGTATGACTGTACTCTGTTGCTGTTTTTACATTTATGTCTAATAAACTTTTAAATCCATCAATCAATCAATCAATTGTGCTGGCCTTCCCACAAATGAAACAATATATTTGTATGTTAAACAGTGTTGTATCCTATTCAACAATGTTGTACCCTATTCAGTCTTCTTGACGAGACGGCATGCTCTCACTCTGGTCTTACTGGAGTAGTTTTCTCAACATGATACAGTATATGATGAGGAGAGGAGAGTATATTGAATGTGGGTTTGCCAGGGTTTTATGAACATCATCTCTCTGTTGAACAACAGTTAGTATGTGTTGAAGGTCTTCTGCCGTGGGCTTTATACATTATGGGTCTTGTTTCGTGCCTTTTTCCAACTGTTTAGCAAAGATGATACAAAGATTTGGATCCAATATTCCATTTTGGTAAAATTTTAAAGACACACTTCAGAATTTGTACAGTATCTATGTTGTGCATTGCGCGCACTATTTTTAGGCTATAGTATATGTGCAGTAACCATATTACAAGTGATACTAATTAAACTTGAACTAAGGTTCATGTTTTAGGTTGTTATTAGAGAAACTACAAGGTGTGTGTAAATTTTCTTTCATTTGCTGCTTTCTTTTGTTTTTGGGATTTTAGCAGTTTTTGACAGGGGGGCGGGGGCATTCGAGCATGGGGCTAAATATGTATTTCTTTACAAAATATTATGGCGATTTATTTTTGTATTATTTACTATAGTCCTAATAAACCCCAAGAAATTACATCTGACCACAAAAGATCACAGGATCTACTGAATGTGACAAACTGACATTGAGCCTATACACACAGTATAAGCCTTCCCCCAGTAGGCTACCTTCACATTCAGTAGATCCTGTGATCTTCTGTGGCCAGATGTAATTTCCTGGGGTTTATTACGACTATAGTAAATAATACAAAAAAAAATTACCATAACATTTTGTAAAAATATACATATTTAGCCCCATGCTCGAATGCCCCCACCCCCCTGTCAAAAATAGCTAAAATCCCTAAAACGAAAGAAAGCAGCAAATTAAAAAAAATTAACACTAATCTTTTACTTTCTCTAATAACAACCTAAAACATGAACCTTGGTTGAAAAAAACTAAAGTTGTCCTTTAAGTCTATTTTCCATTCTGGTGAAATAGTGTCAGGGCAGGGTTCTGCTATTGTCAGTGTAGACAACTGGACAGGCAGTAGGCTCTGTTACACTAAAGAGAACTAAATACTAGGTCACTCTCCACTCCAGTCAGCTAAATAGCTACTTGATTTGACAAGGTTCATCTCATCTTTTCACATTCCAAAATATGTGAAATTATTTTACCTGTCATTTTATGAAGAAAGCAACATAGGCAATAAGATGCAAGTGGAGCCAAATACTGTAGTATAACTTGACTGTAACCAAATAACTCAAATAACAGAAATGAATAACTTGATTATTTATATTTATGAGGATAATATTGAGATTTGAGTTTGATGAGGGAACATCCAGGTCATGTGCTGCAACATAATAATAGTTAGTAGTTCCAATCTAGGCTTGCATATTTCTCTATTGAAGCGGCATCTATTTGTTCACAATTTCTCATTTCTCAAGTTTGAGACATTTCATACATTTTAGGGACTTCTACTCAAGTGATTTGTTTATGTTTTCCCACCCTTGATAAGTGAAGTAAAAATAAAACTAATGTGATACTGTAGATTTCATTAGTTTTATTTCCCCCCGTTTGGAACACCATATATGTTTTGTGGCATAACTCCACGATTATGCAAGCTACATTTACACAATTGGTATTGCTGGATTCAGTAGAACCTCACCTTTCCTACAAGCCATCATATGTGTTGCTATGACAATCCATTCCAGAGTCACTACAAAGTAGAGAAGACATCTACATAGATGTACAATTCCGCCTACTGTAAGTATGTGTTCAAATGACTATATTTCATATTGACATTCAGATATTGACATTCAGTCTCTTCTAGAATGTAGAGGTATGTTCTGGCTTCAAGTATGCCAAGTTTTGAACCTCTCAGAGCTTCCATTGTGAATCTACATGCCTTTAAGTGCCTCAACCACCAGACGGACAGGCTTTATTTTTAGTTTGAGGTGTATAACTTTAAATAACAATTTCACCACTTTTGCAGTAAAATATTTTTATACAAGAATCCATTTCATGTATGGGAGGCCTTAGAGATGAGGAAAAACTATGTTGTGTTTGGTCCTAACTCCGGTAGGGGTATGCCGACTTCTGGGGGCCATTGTCACAGTACTATATGTATATATAAAAACAGAACAGAACACTTTGAACATTTCTTTTTTACCTCAACCTGTTCATATTTGAAAACAGTGTCCCATGATCTCTGGCTGAATCCTCCTTGTAAAAGACCAGATGATAGATCTAAAATCCAAATGATGTAGTACAGTAAGCAAACAATTTAATTTAGGAGGAAATATTATTGTCATGATAATTAGCATGATAGCATAGATAAGTCAAGTTAGTGCAAACTTTGTTTTCAGGGGAAGTGGTACAGTAATTGGCTGCTAGTCCATACTGTTGTGAATAAACTGTTTGAGGTCAAACATTGAGTGAGTTCACCCACCTCAAACAGGTTCCGGATTGCATGCCAATCCTCAAACTTGAAGACAAGGCCATCCAGTCTGTCTTCCCTGCTCTCTCCTTCGGCATAGGTCCAGGACAATTGGATGTTCCGACTGTTCCCCTCTGTCAGTCTGTCCCCACCTACAAAAACACTTTCCAGTCCATGTGGGACCTTTGGAACATACCTACATGAAACATCAAGTAGACTTACTAGATTTATCAAAACCCTTCCCTTCAGATGCATATGTAAGTAAATTATATATTTTCCTTATTTCAAAACTTAATAAGGCCCGTGGGGCACCTGCAGCATGTAATCAAGCCCCTGCACTCAACGATATTGGAATGGTAGAGATACATACAGGCTTTTTCCAATATATCATTATCAAATATCAAACATGTCCCACATTGTGCGATATTTGATGACTATGGTCAGTAATGACATCAATGATGATGTTACAATGTCTATGACATGTTAAGTTGGGCAATTGTGCGATGAGTGATGTAAATCCGGTAATGCCATGATGTGATTGAGATGAATAGTGGTAGAAAATCACTAATTTGGCAAGTTCAAGTGTCAGTTTTTGATAAACAATGGGCGCTGAAATGCACAAACACTGACTTTTCTTTGCATGCCGTGGTATTGACAAACTGCACGAATACGAACATTGTTTCATAAATTCCAAGACAAGCCATACTTACTCATTCTGGATGTGCTGTAAAACGTCTACCAAGTCCCCAGTTTGGTTCTCATCTTTGAACAGAAGTCCAAGAGGATGCTATGAAGGAAGAATATATGGATTATAGTAGCATAACATTTTAGTTTAAATCCTATGCCAGTACACTAGTTGTTACTTGCTCAACTTAATAAAAAGTTAACTCAATGGTACAACTGACAGTTGTAGTGTAAGTCATTTAATACTTACGTGGGTGGAGGCCTTTGACATTGTGTCTGAATATTGGTGAGGGATGTGACTAGCCACTACAGCATATAATGGCTTGAAAGCATCCAGGTACTGGGTCAGAATGCGGCTCCCTAGGACAACAAACTCTCGTCGCATATGGGCTTGGCTCTCAGGACCAGGAAGGGAGTTCCCAATGTCATAGTCCATAATTGGATGAGTTGGCTTGTCCCTGCTGAGATGGGTTATGGGCACTCTGTCTTCTACAGCCATGTGGTGAACCCAGTGGATGGATTTGTTTGCTTGGCTGGTAGACTGGTGGTGTGCGCGGATGAAGAAATCCAGATTGTCAAATATGATGGAATATGTGGGTGGTGGTGTTGGTTGTGATGGTCCTAGCGGCAAGACACTGCCGGCCACATTTGTGCCATCGCCAGTCCCCTGATCAGTTTGTGAAGTGCCGCTGGGGAGAACAGCACCTCCCTGTGCAGCGATGGTGTTCTCCATGGTGCTTTGGGTGGTTTCATCTGTATAACACACACACACACATACACATACACACACAGAAAAAAAATGTGTTAACACATAAATGGACTCATAACATTAAAGGATAAACACTTATGCAGCGACAAAATAAACAACGATCAACAAAAAGAATAGCCCTTCTAACCTGAGAAGACAGACAGATCAAAGTTGAGGATAGCTTCATCCAGGTCCCTTGCACTCGCTGTGTCACTCAGTGGGCTTGTTTCAGCAGCCATAGCACCTCCGCCTTCAGCAGTGTCTGTGAAGCTGATTTGCTCCACTCTGTCGGCAGTGTCGGGGTTCCCGAAGATTTCACTTGCTACTTTCAGTAGGTGAAAATCTTCGGCGCAGGTCTTTGCCAATTCGGTGAGCTTTTTCACAGCGTTGGTGTGCGTTGTGGTTATACCCAGTTTGCTGAGCCTTTTAAAAACTGCCTTCTTTGCCCCTCCATACAGTAGAACACTGTCCACATAATATGCAAAGGCTGATAAGCGTGGTTCCCTTCCTCTCAGAGCTATTGCAGCAGCAGCACAGGTGACATGGGGAGACTGTTTGGTGAGTTGATTAAATATAGAAAATATGAAAGGTGACATAGACTGGAGATCTGACAGCAACTGGGCGAACGAAAATGCCTTCAAATCATCTGCCGATGACCGCCACAACATAAAACCCTGGGATGGACTACACAGTTTTTTGCTCTCATCCTCTATCAACTGTAGGACATTGTTCTTAAGTTCTCCAAACAGTTCTTGGTGTCTGACAATCAGATTGGCTGCTGTTGTCCAATTCTCCAAGGTGAGGTGTTCGACAATCCCTGCTGTGTAGTTGCCACACACTGTTGTTCTACCCCTGATAGTAACCTGAAAGAAAAACAAAGGGGTTTATTATTAAATAATCATAACTGTGACTATGCATTTTTAAAGATAATGGATCATGGTCTGATTCATGATTATTGGCCTAATACGTGCTCACTTAAAAGGAATTATAATCCTTTTTTTTGTTACTCTCAATGCACTGAGACAGAAAACTGCTACAAACCATGACAACAAAGCTGAACAGAGGCCAACATAAATATTTGCTACTATGCACAGATATAGATATACATACAGTACAGTAACAGTATATAAAAATCCAGTATCAGTATATAAACTGTGCAAATAAGACAATATTGCAGCATGCAAAGATGCTGGAATAAATATGCAATTTATTCGTGTGCAATTAGTTTAAATTATACACACAAGAGGTAGGTGGTAAGTTGAGGTAAGTCCCACTGTATATTAGAATGTCGATTGGTTAGGGAGAATGGCTGTTTGTTGTTACAGGTTGATTTCACATGTATTTTTTCTGACACCATGTGACTCATTTAAGTATCCTAACATCTGCCTGTCATCACTCCTCCCCCCCCTGTAGGTAGAGTTGGAGGGAGGATGGGCTGTGAGATGTAAAGGGAGATTAGACCCTGCCAGATAACCAAGATAAAATATGTCACATTATAGTAGTACCAGCCAAATATTATGTCCATGGAGAGGTAATATTAGCTAATGACAGCCTGCCTAGTCACATTTCCTTTGAAAAGTAATTAACCAGTGTAGTATATTTTAAAAGCTGTGAGTTACCAGGCCTGCTTGGAAGAGATTTGTGAAGTAAGTGAGAACAGGCAGGATTGGGGGGACAGCCCCCCAGCCTGCTGTTATTTGAGACCCTTTCAAATCTCATGCCCTGAGCCAAGATGAGCAGTGGTTCTCAACCTGTGGGTCGGGACCCCCAAGGGGGGTCCCCACATGATTTGTTTTGGGGGGTCCCCAATCGACAGTGCAAGTGACATTTTAGAACTTTCAAGACCTTTTTATCTATCTTTTTTAGATCTATTTTTGTTTTACCATTACTGCATCAAAAGTATTCAACAAACTATACTATACAAACTGGTCAAACATTGGCCAAATTATCAAATGATATAAGAAAGCAAAACATTGAAAATAGCCAAACTACAAGCTCACACGTTATGAGCTTGTAGATCAGATATTTTCACAATATTTATCTAGGGTGTCCCCAGTTCAAATATGATTATTTTGGGGGGTCACGGCCTGAAAAGGTTGAGAAGCAATGTTCAGTCATTAATGTTAAGATGGTTATATTTTTAAATGAACTGCTATAGAATGAGCATATGTATACAATTGCAGCAGCGCAGCTGGATTAGCGTGAGTTGGCAGCATTAGGTTAGACACTATTAGAAATAGTTTCACAATATGAACTTACCTCCAATAGGCTTCGCCGTACGGGCATCCCAGTTGATGGTTTAGACAGCCTACGAGATGGGGTCGTTGTCGCGGTTGTCGGCGAGTCAGCCGACTCAGCTGTCGTTGTAGGGGTGTGAGATGGAGTGCGAGGTCTTTTACTGCGCCGTGGTGTTTTAGAAGGCGTAGGCTCCCTGTACCGTTTATCTTTCCTCGCGGATCCAGGTGGCGTCCGTCTTTCTACTGTAGCGGTAGCCGTTTCTGGTGGTCTTTTGTCTTTGTCCTCTTTTTCCCAGCGCCGGAAAATGGGATAAACATCTTCCATTCTTTGAAGCAAGCGAATACATGCCCTACACATCCAAGACGATACGTTGGGGTCTTTAAACAGTGTTAAACCTAACGCTATGAGGCGTTCGTTAACACTTTTTACACCAGGCTTAGTATCAAATATCTTATTTGAATTAGAAAGAGTACCTTTTATGCGCAGATTGGTGTTACAAAAACGACAAAGATCTCCGAACTCCATGATAACTTTTTTAGCAACTGTCTACTACTAGTTCTGGTGAAATATGGGACTACATGTTTACTTCCAGCTGTCGCACCTACCATACGTCACGTAGACACGGCAATATGATTGGTTGTGTTTGCACGCCCACACGGTGATAGACAGACATCCAATCATCTACCAACTATCTTGAAAAAAAGGAACAGCCCTGTCATCGAATTTGCTTCCGAGATCCCAGATCCCAATAAGCTGTGAAACAAATTTGTGTAGCAAGCTTCTTGGATCTGGCAGCGTCAGGTTAGGGGTTCTTATGTTGCGTTATATTTTACGAAAGAAGCAACAGCTGTACCTATAGTCTCGTAACAGGCCCTGCAAGCTTCGGGCCCTGGCGCTTAAGCTCCACCTAGTTCCATTGTTAGTCCGGCTCATCATGCAACAGCAGAGTTCGTCAATAGGAACATCCTCTATTGTAATAGTACAGCTGACAACCATGACCTTTAATATGACAGTATCACAAACATGCATGCACCCTTCGACCCCATCGACCCCCCCCCCCCCACACACACACACACACACACACACACACACACACACACACACACACACACACACACACACACACAGAGACACACAGAGACACACACACACACACACACACACACACACATGCACAGGAGGAGAGAGAGCTTACAGCTGCCTGGTGCCCTATTTTCAACAGTCTGTAGACAAACACATGGTTCCTGATATCTGGAAAAAGTCATTAATAATTCCTGTTCCCAAAGTATCTTGTCCCTCTGTGAACAAAGATTATATACCTATTGCTTTAACGTGTGGGGTTATGAAATGTTTTGAGAGAATCATTGTGAACTCACTTAAATCATGTTGTGCTTCATGTTGTGCATCATGTTGTGCTTTAGCTATTGAAAAATAGCAGATCTACAAGCTTGTAGGTCTGCTATTTTTGAAAAATCGAAGAGCGACTGACATAGAAGACATTTTTTTAATCTGATCTCAGGTCAGAATGAAAACTGTCAGGATGTAGAAGACATTTTTAGAATCTGATCTCAGGTCAGATTCGCTTGCACTTTCTCCGTAGGCTCAGGCTCTTTGGCGTGAGCAAGGGAGTCATGTCAACCTTCTATGATGCAGTGCTAGGTAGCATTATTAGATAATGGCATGTCAGCCTGGTTTGGGACACTCTCTGTCCAGCTCAAATCTAGAATAGCTCAAATGGAAAAAAACTGCCATGAAGGTAATTGGTAGGAAAGATTCTCCATCTCTTCAGACAATCTTTGAGAAAACGGTGCTCAGTCTGTCAAATAGTGTTGTCTGACCCTTCACATATATTATCTTCAGAGTACCTCTGGTAGACGCTACAGAACTGTGTGTGTGTGTGTGTGTGCGTGTGTGTGTGTGTGTGTGTGTGTGTGTGTGTGTGTGTGTGCGTGTGTGCATATGCGTGCATATGCGTGCGTGCGTGTGTGTCGTTTGCTATAGCCAAGTCTATATGGACTTTAAAGATGGAGTGCTGTGTCTATGGATTTAACATTATTCTAATAGACCCCCCCAGGTGTGGTTATAATTTTAAAATATGTATTCCCTGTGGATGTTTGGTTTCTTCTTGAAAGCTGAAAGCCTTTGAGTCAAAAGGCCCAATCGAAAATACACAACTTAAGTAAGTAAGTCAAGTGAAACTTTATCACTTTATTGACATCGTAACCCTAGGGCCTAAAAAAAAAAAAGTTTGGTTTCCGATTGGCTGTCCTTTTTGGGCTGAGTAGGTAGGGAATTTATTTTATTTTATTTTATTTTTTTATTTTTCGTGGGAAGGATGGGTAGCAAGGAATTTATTTTATTTTTTTATTTTTTATTTATATTTTTTTCGTGGGAAGGATGGGTAGCAAGGATTTTTTTTTCTTTTTTTTCCTACGGCAATGATGGATAGGCTTCTTTTTTAATAACTTCAATATTTACCTGAAATACCATCTTTTAAATAATGAATGGTTCAAGTACACATAACACTGTATGCCTACAGCTAAACATTTGAAAACTTTGAATAGAATGTCCACACACTGGTTGAATACTTTAGAGTTTTAATTCAACTCCAAACCAAAGTAAAGTGCTGCATCACTCACATACCAAAAATAAATACAAATGTAAAAAAAAAATCTTCAAGTAATAAAGCTGAAACATGAACTTGTGTTTTGAAGCAGAGAGCTACTGGCTATCCCTGGATCAAACAAATTAACTTAAACCAACCAATGGCATGAGGAGTTGGAAAACCAAGAATACTGACTGGTGAATGAATTATACCAGGATTTTAAAATAATAAAACATTTTACCCCAGGGTATGAGATGAGCTCAATTCAGAATGAGGAGCTTTAACAATTAAGTCCATTCTAAATACTGATATACAGTATGCAGCTTAAAAGTGAATAGTGTTAGAACGGTGGTTGGTCAAACAGATTAGAACGGTGGTTGTTGAACTTGCTACCCCTGTCTGGCCTCTGGTTTGCGAACCAAATTAATTGCTTAGTGTTCAGCATCAAAGTATATAACTTAAGTTAACTTGCCATATGCTTAAATGTTCTATACGCCCATCGATTAATCCGCAATAGCTCGTTTTGGAAGCGTCGGGGCTTAACGAGACACTGCTGTCTCGTTGAACCCAGCTGGGTGAATAACCTAAATCAACGTCACCACAGTAAATGCTCCATATAACTATGAAAGCGCTAAATGTTAATGTTCACTGCATACACGTAATATAGTTGACCAAGCAATGTTACAGTCCACTGTAGGCTACAGCTATTTGGTTTCCAAATCGTAGCGCTGTAGACTACAGCAATTTAATTTCCGCATCGCAGCGCGAGTGGACTTGCTACCGCAGCGCGCCTCATGTGTGCCCAAAAGAACAGATCTGCAAGCTGTCGACACGCAATCGAGCGGCATGTTGATATTTTTTATGTCTGCTATTTTGGTTAGGCAACGCACATTACGCGTGGTATGTGGGTTTGAGAGGCAATGATTAATGTAGGCCTACAGTAGCCTAGTAGATTATAGCCAAGTTGACAGTTGTCATAATATTGTATAGCTCTGTTCTGGACTGTTGCACAACGTTAGCCAACGGTGAATGATGAAAAAGTTGCACTTTGTTAACGAGGACATGCTGCGTCACTTCAGAGGATCGCTGCTACTTTGATTCAAAGATGTTTACTCACCCCTGGAAATCGCTGGAAACCATTATAATGTTGGAAATGGAACGTGAGTTACAACCTCAAGTAGCCTACCATGCACCTCGCGATGACGCATTCCAAAACATTTGCGCACGTGATATTTTAGACGAAAGAAAACTTTATTTTGACTTTGCGCGTCCCGATGGTCTCATCAAAGAGAATTTTAATGATCAAAGACCTTTATGGTCTTGACTCGGTCGTATTCTGAGCTTTTTTTTTTTTTTTCACCAAATGCCAATAAAATAATATGAGTCGCGCATATTTAATAGAGTCGGTCGGCAACCGGAAACCAAAGTTTTTTTTTGTTAGGCCTAGCCCCTCTCCTAACCCCTTCCACGTTATCATTCACCAAAACCAGACCAGAACTCCCACCACGGGACTCAGACAATCAATTAATACCTTTGCAATGACTAGATTGATTTAAAGTATTTCCTACAGCTTTAAGTAAAACATTACAATTTCAGGGGTGGTGCTGAGGTGGCGACATAAACACATCATTTTAACACTTTCTGTACACTATTGTTTAAAAAAATAATAATCAGGTGTAAAGGAGCAACTTGGACACTCATGCATGAAGGAAGCATGAGTTCAAGTCCGTTGCTCTGTCCAGGTTGGCGGAGGGTGTGTAGAGCCCAGGATCACATTAGATAATTGACACATGGGTGAAAAATGGGTTACAAAAATCATGGGATAAAAAATTAAGATGAAAAAATAAATAATAATAATAATCTTCCTCCTGGTATAAGCATAGTAGGGGAGAGCCGCCACGGTTGTAACGCTTCACGGTTGTAACATGGACGTTATCTCTTGATTGGTCAACGCCACCATGACGCCATCGCGTCAGTATGTGTACAGCAACGTACTCTACGTGCCCAGGAAGTTTGAAGTGTTTACCTTTATCCTACGGGGAGTTATTTTAATTAATTAAGTTAATTTTACACCTGGAGTATATGTGTGCTACAATTTCTTTCTTGGGTGTTGGTGAATAAAAATCCACATGGATGTCTTCATGCTTATGTTCTTCATTAGTTTGCATCGTGTTTAGACGGAATTCACGTTCATTCTGGTCTGTAAGCAACGGCAAAGAAAACTTGCAAAAGTGGGCCATTTGTAACATGTTACAAATGGTCCGCTTTCCATTCAATACCATTATATGTAATATTTACATATTTGACATATTGGCCAATATTATATGTTCTAAAATTGTATTGTATTGTGTAGTGCAGGGGTAACCAACCAGGGGTTCGCAAGCTACCAGTAGCTCGCGGGAACCTTTCAAGTCGATCCCGAAGTGTCAGACTGACGGGCAGCCAGTCACCACTGCCAATACACAGCAGAATGTCGTTCGCAAAAAAAGAGCAGATCTACAAGCTAACAACGTGTAGAGGCTCGATGCATTTCAGCTTGAAGATCTGTTCCCCTTGCTTCCACCGCACCGCCCTCGGCCCTCCCCCTTTTAGCACTCTGTGCTCATGTGCTGTGTGTCTGTTGTTCCCCTCGCAGGCAGCACACAGAGCATCAGAGTGAACGCAGCATGATAGCGTCCCCGACACGTTGAATATTATTCAATATTATTATTTGTAAAGTTCGAACGCCAACTTTTAACACTGCATGGCTGCACGCACAAATAAAGAGTGCACTCGCACACGCACATGACGGATTATTATCGATCAAAACAATCCTTAGCGTCAATTACAAAAGCATGTGTTGCACAGCATGAATGATAAGTATGGCATGAATTAGACCGTTCCTCACCCAGGAATCAGCCCAGCTCCTAATCCAGACAAGAGTCTTGTCAAAACTCGACTATTGTAACTCCCTCCTTACTGGCCTACCAGCATGTGCACTTAAGCCTCTCCAGCTGATCCAAAATGCCGCAGCTTGCTTGGTCTTCAACCAGCCAAAATTTTCACATGTCTCCCCCCTGCTCCGCTCCCTCCACTGGCTCCCGGTCGCTGCCCGCACAGAATACAAAACTCTGATGCTGGCATTCAAGGCAACCAAAGGTATGGCTCCCCCATATCTTGCAAGTATGATTGAACCCTACAAACCCTCTCGCGCACTCAGATCAGCCAACGCAGGGAAGCTGGAAGTACCCTCACTAAAAACGCCGGGACAACGCTCCACACGTCCCAAACTCTTCTCCCTTCTGGCTCCAAAACTGTGGAATGCACTTCCCATTGCAGTCAGAACTGCAGCATCACTCCCAATCTTCCGCCGTAGTCTGAAAACCCACCTTTTTAGACTCCATCATGGCCCATAGCACTTACCCTACCCCCTTAGATAGCATTTCTGTAGACTTAGATAGCATCTGATACAGACTTTTTTTTTTTTTTTAAGATATTTTTTTTGCGGCTTACGCCTTTTATTGATTTTTTAAGGGACAGATAGTAGGCTGACAGGAAACGGGAGAGAGATGGGGGATGACATGCGGTAAAGGCCGTGTCGGGTTCGGGAGTCGAACCTGCGGCACACCGCGACTGGATCACCAGTCCGGTGCCCAGACCGTTACGCTACGGCCTGGGCCATCTGATACAGACTTATAGCATGTTATGTAGACGGCACTATAATTGCATTGTATATAGTCATAGCACGCCATAGTACATATGTATAGCATAGTAGTATATATATATAGTTTATATGTATAGTCTCATAATATAGATATTCCACTGTTACTTTCTTAGCTTACGCATGTTTTATGATAAATGCTTTTGTGATGTATTCCCATGCTTTTGTTCTTGATTATTGTAAGTCGCTCTGGATTAAGAGCGTCTGCTAAATGCCTAAATTGTAAATTGTAAATTGTAATCACCGACCTGGCTGGATAAATATCACTATGACAAAGTGTCAAAATGTTTAGTGCCGCTGTCAAAACATGACACAGTGAGAGTTGAAGATTCTAACTATTGAACAAGAAAGCCACAGTTTTGAAGGAAGTGGGTCCTAGACAGGGCTTGACGCTTAGCTCATGGATGCATGGATGATACAGACTATCCGTTTTTATCCTGCTGTTCTATCATGTGATATTCGATGCAGGGCAAGATGCTCGATTGTGAATTAAATTGTAACATTCTCCTTGGCTTTGACTGCTTCAGACAGAACATCTGACACACAGCTACGGTAGACTATTAATTTACTAAGCTGGTAACTTACTCGGCTGCCTACCGTTGCTCGTTAAGCAGGTCACACAATGGATGGACCACTGATATTTATCCAGCCAGGTCGGTGATTACTAATATCATTCATGCTGTGCAACAAATGCTTTTGTAAGCATTGTTTTGATCGATAATAATCCGTCATGTGTGTGCGCGAGTGCACTCTTTATTTGTGCGTGCAGCCGTGCACAGTGTTTCTCCCACGTTTGGTTAAAAGTTGGCGTTCAAACTTTACAAATAAGTTTAGTATTCAACGTGTCGGGGACGCTACCATGAACTCGTAAAAGTATGACTGACTCACATCTTAATGACACCCTCAGACTGGCAATCACTAAATATGAACCAGATTTCAAAACGCTTGCAGATAAAGTGCAGTCACAGCAGTCTCATTAAAGGTGGGCTGACCCTGAGAGTATGTCACCATATCTGTGCAAATATATATGGTCATGTTATGCCTATGTCATTTGAACATCTGCCAATGTGAATATTAATTTAAATGAGAAACAAAATATTGTGCTGTAAAAGCAATCCATGTCCTTTGCATTTTGTTTTATTTTAAAAAAAACTCAACAAAGAAGTTTATTTGTATTTTTGTCCTAATATTTTTTATTTCTAATACATTTGTCTTAATATTATTTGACATTGATAATATAATTTACTATAAGTTTTTATTCTTATTTAAGCTTTAGTCTTTGTGTGGATGTGTGCACATGCATTGAGCCTGTCAGAAATAGCAAAAAAACAAGTGTTTTTTCTAACACGTTTTAGTGGTAGATCTTGGCTTACAATTGGGAATAAAATGGGCTCTTGGGCTTGAAAAGGTTGGTTACCACTGGTGTAGTGTATTCTAAAATTAGTTTAGGGTTGTATAACATTGTACAACTCAATCAATCAAACGTTTGTTTAATCAATGTACGGATATTATTAAACTTTGCTGTTTCATAACTTTGTTCAACTATTGATTCAACCCTCCGCATGGGGGTGTAACAAACAGGATAGTAATTGTGATTTAAACACACACCGTTATATTACTCAAACACACACTTCCTCCAAGTTGTAATAAGGCTCTCAAACATTCACTTATTTTCCGGCCATTTTATTACTAATAACTCATAACACACTCACACACGTACAAACACACTTCTACTAAACTTGTGTACAGTAAAAGCCCTATTTGCTTTGTCTGGCCCGTGTTTAGATATAGTTCAAATAGCTTCCACAACTAAATGCCCTTCAATCAATAGCACAAGATTCAGAGGTCGCGACTTCAGTCGCGTTAGTAGCATTAGGTAATAAACTGAAACACAAAAGAAACACAAACACATACTATTAATTCACAGATCTAACGACTGCACAAGCGTATCACTATGACAGAGTATTTACCGTACTTATTAACACATTATAAAGACTCACGCAAACGCCATGATCCTGCTTTGTCTTGTCACATTGCTTACGAATGAATGAAACGGGTCACGCGTATTCTGCATTGTCTCTGTGAGAGCACGCCTCTTCGACATCTGACACTTCCTTCCTCATGCAATTGTCATTACTTATTAACTTGTGTCCCACTAGTATGCGTCTTAACATTCCTTCTAGCAGTAGTTAGTACAACACATTTTACCCCCCAATTTACTGTATTAATATCTACATCCCTGAGATACTGTAATTGGTTGATAAGAGGATTTCTGTTCTTATATAACACAGAGTATATCTATAGGCAGTGAACTTTCTTAGTAACACTAACATCTATACATATACAACACAACATGTAGTTACATATATAAGCTGGGTCGGCACTTAATATTATAATGAGCCCACCACCCGGAATAAACGCGACACCTCCCACTTTTAGCTACGGTTTGAAATTAAACCCAGTAAGCTAAATAGATACCCCACACTCATTTGTATACAAAAACATTCAAATAAACAATAGAAAAAAAGTATATCAATCATGCTTCTATCGATGAACGCCTCCGGATGGCACTCACCAGGTGAACTCATGAATCAATAAACCTATTCTACTTTCATACTGAATAAATTTTGATCTCAACTGACTATAGGAGGTCGACACCACCGCTTCGCTCCTTACTGGATGGCAAGTATGCCCCACCACCCAGTCTTGCCTCAAGTAAATACCCATTAAGCTAATCTTACCCGCGCAGCATGCATATATGGTAGAGTTCGTTTGGGTATTTCTCAAGAGGACTTCTAGTCTAATTTACTGGTCTTCAACCGGGATTAGGACCACCAGCCTTCGCACATCACGATGGAGGATGACAGATGGCCACGCCACCTCGTCCTTTTCCACCTGCGACCAACTGATGGGCAGACTTGGACATGTCCGCACCTTTACGTCCCTGACAACACCCTGGTTATCTGGATAGACCTCCACGACACGACCCATCCGGAATCGACCTCGTAGAGCGTTCTGGTCCGCGACCCACACCAGGTCGCCGACGGCCACATTCCGTGCTGGAACGTGCCATTTCTCTCGGATAAAGAGATGTGGACCCGCCAGCTGGCTCCACCGCTTCCAGAACTTGTCCACCTCGCGCTGAACTGCCCGAAGACGACTGTATGGGTAGCTAGGGAAGTCAAAACCCATGTAGTCTCCCCTGGGCCCTGCCCGCCCCAACAGCAGTGAGTTGGGAGTGATGATGTCCACCGAATCCTCGCCGACCTGAGCTCTGGCTCCGATGGGTCTTTCGTTGGACAGGTTAGCAGCAAGGTAAAGTAGAGTCTGGAACTCCAACGCCGACAGATCATCGGTGTCGCCGACGCTGCTCAACGCCCTTTTTAGAACATGGACGGCAGCTTCGGCCGCCCCGTTCCGATGCGGAGAGTCCGCTGGGCTAAACTCCCATGCCCAGTCGGTCCCTGCAACTGCTGCTCTCTGCTGGATCTGCTTCTTGTCAATGTCCCCTAGGAACTTGTATAGATCCTCCAATGCTGGTCTTGCGCCAACAAAGTTCGTACCCTGATCAGACCACAACTTTTTGGGGTGGCCTCTCAGAGCAGTGAATCGCTGGTAGGTCTGCAGAAAGCCTTCTGTAGACAAGTCCTCAACTAAGTCTGCATGGACAGCTCGTGAGGCCATACAACTGAAGACCACGCCCCAGACTTTTCTCTTTACGCGTCGCCTCACAATGCCTCTGACAGTGTAAGGACCGAACAAATCCAGCGTTGTGTACTCGAACGGAGCTGCTGGACTTGTGCGCACTGTAGGAAGATCAGCCATCACTTGACTGGATAGCTTAGCTTCCCGCTTACGACAAAACAGGCAAGAGTCGATCACTTTCCGTGCGACCCTCGGCCCCTGAATCACCCAGGCCTTCTTCCTGACTCGCAGGAGTGTCCCAGCCACGCCTTCGTGGTTTGCACGGTGAGCCTCCTCGCACAGTAGTGTGCTGACTCGTGCTCCGTAAGGAATGATGGGCACGCCTTGACTTTCTTGGTCAACGGTTTGAACTCGGCCTCGGCATAGCAAGAGACCTGTCTTGTCGTTTTTACTAACTACAAGACGGTTCAGTGTCGTTGTCGGGAAAGAAATCCCCTCTTGGGCAGCAAGGCACAGCTCCATAAATGCTGTGTCGCGCTCTCCGACAGAGAGCACTGCCCCCCACTGTACACGACTGCCGGACTTGAATAAGCCCCTGTGGCCGCGCAATACCCTGCGGACGTAGCCTACTGCCCCGCAGAGTTTTGACAGTGTGCTGCATCTAGTCAAGTCCATTTGGTTCACAAGACCCGACCCCCACAGCTGCTCAGTTTCGTCGTTAGATGCTGCCCCAGAACCCCCATCACTGACCGGTGAAGGACTCCTGCTTGCTGCTGGAGACCCCCCGTTGACCGGTGAAGATCTGTCGCTGACTGGTGAGGACCTGCCACTGCCTGGCAGCGTCGCAGACCCCTGGTTCCTAGTCTGGGATCTAGTAACAGCAGCAGAGAATGCCTTTCTCTGCAATGTACTCACGATTTCTCGCGATGAAGCAGCCACCTCAGCAGCAGACTTCATGGGCCATTCCTCCACTGGTTTGGTCAGGAACTCTGGTCCCTTTTGCCACAGGGAGTCACTGTCTAATTGCTCAGGAGAACCCCCCCTTGTGACTAGATCAGCTACATTTTCCACCCCGGGAATCCACCACCAGTCAGTCACAGGCCCCGCCTTCTGGATTTCCCCAACCCTGTTTGCGAAGAACGTTTGGAACCCGTAACTGTCTCTTTGAATGGCACCCAGCACTGTCTGACTGTCAACAAAGTGATACCACCTCGCGATTGTCAGCCTGCTATGCTTCAACACGTACTCTTTAAGCCGTGCGGCAAAGACAGCACCGCAGATTTCAGCTTTCACTGCATCGCCTTTTTGATCTAGGGGAGCCAACTTGGCCTTTGACTCCACCAGACGGGTCTCTACCCCGCTAGCAGTTTCCCAGCGCAGGTAGAGCACCGCTCCGTAGGACTCTGAGCTCCCATCGGAAAAGGTGATGCCCCAGGGTTCCCCCACCCATCCGGGCGGAGTGATGCACCTAGGGAACGTGATAGAACTCAGCTTTGCATATTCCACAAAAAGCTCAACCGCTCTCATGCGGAGATCGCTAGACAGCGGTTGATCCCAAGTGTCTTTGGTCAATGACCCTGCCTCCTGGAACGCTCTTCTGACTAGAATAACGCCCTTCTGTTTCAGAGGCGTCACAAGGCCAATGGGATCATACAGCCCTGCTACTTGACTCAGCAACATCCGCCGAGTCAAAGGATTTGGCGTTTTCTCCGCCACCTCCTCCAGAGCAAGGTTTTCCTCGCTCCGCACTTTTTTCTTTCTTGCGGAAAAGTTTATGGCAATCATGATGAAGAGGCTGTCCTCCTTCACATGGTAACCAACTCCCAGAGCCTTGTTGTCTTCCTCTCTCATTTGATTTGGCAACAATATAGTCTCTGGTCTCATTTCTCCATCTCCTTCCCTCCCACTTTGGCCTGACCGTACCCAGGGCTTTAGGTGAAACCCCCCGGTGGCCAGAATGGTTTTAACCCCCGCCAGTAGCTCCTCTAGCCTCTGGGGGCAATTGTGAGATAGAAAAATGTCATCCACGTAAGCGTTTTCCACGATTACTTCCCTCTCGTCCACCATGTCAGTGAACTGAGGTAGATACGCTGTTTCGCGCATCGCTATTTGAGCTATGCTACCAGCTGGACGGTCACCCATGTTGACCCGTACCACAGCGTAATCTTCAATCTCGCTGTCAACTGAGTCCCTCCATAGGAACCGGTGCAAATGTACCTCCCGCTCTTCAAGCCAGACCGAGTGGTACATTTTGCTTACGTCGCCGATAGCAGCATACTTCCCTTCTCTGAAACGAAGTAACACTGCTCGGATGGGGTTCAAGACGTCAGGACCCTTCAACAGGATGCTGTTCAAACTCACACCTCGAAATTCTTGACTACTGTCCCAGACTATTCTAACTGGCGTGGAAACAGAATGTGGGTTTGGTGCCATGAGATGGTTAATCCACCAGACAGCGCCGTTCCACATGTCCATGACAATTTTAGACAGTTTGACAGCAGCTCCTCTCTTGAGCATCTCGTGCACCTGGCTAGCATAAGCCTTTTTCCACACAGGATCTCTACTGAGACGTTTCTCAGATTTTAAGAACGTGGCCACAACCGCCGTTCTATTGTTCGGTAAAGTATCTGGATTCTCTTTCCAGGGGTAACTCGCGTCCCAGTGAGACTCGTCACTGTGCGCGTCACTTGTCTTAAAAGTTAAACCCCTTTTGACAATCTCCATTTCTCTTTCGTCAGCGAGAGACATCTCCTTTCCACCAGGAGCGCATTTTCCACACCGACAACCTCCACATAGAGGGTTGCACGCGGCGCCGATACTGTCCCAACGCCACCACGACAGAGCGGTGGCGGAATCAGTATGGCAAGTAGCTGCCGCCTTAATCTCAACGGCAGCCCCTCTCATTGAAAGAGCTAAATGGGTTGACGCCTCTCTTGTGATCATTTCACTAGCGTCAAACAGAGTAGGATGCACTCCGCTAACCGTTTTACCCAGAGCACCCTCCCATAGGACCAGATCCCCGACCCTTCTCAGCCTTTGCGGGGCTAGACGCCCCTCTCTAGCGCTAATAAGTATTTCCACTTTAGCTGGACGTCGCAACTCTTTCGGTTCGGTACCCGGAAAAAGTTCCGCAATGCGTGAAGGACTCACTTCAGCCTTGACGTCTGTAATTTCATCCAGACCGTAACAAGTCATGTCATGGCTTCGAGAAGAGCCCTTCTCCATTATTTTCAAACAAACTGAATAACGTTGAGTTTGATATGATCTGGTCATGCCACCCACACCCTTCACAAACAGAGAGACAGGCACCCCTTTTAGTCCAAGTCTCTTCGCTGCTTTGTGGGTAATATAGTTAGTGTCAGAAGCGAGATCAATCAAAGCGCCCGCCCAGTCTCCACGTCTTGTGGTCACTTCCAGTGTCATCATGAGAACCGGCAATTCTGTTTGTCCGTCGCCATCAGCGCAGACAGTCGTGGCTATATTATTAGTGAAAGCTTTGCGCATTATTACTAGTTGTTCTGGTGATAGTGCTGCTTTTGCAAACACTTCTTCCACTTCACGTGTGGGGCCCCGCAAGTCCCTCCCCACGTTACTAGCTTCCCTCGCGCCGTCATTTATAGCACCACTGTCCTTGTTACGTCTTTTTAGGCACAACTGAAAATTGTGAGGCGCTTCGTTTTTGCACTCCACAATTTTGCATAGGAAACTGTTGTTCCGCACTCTGCACTGCCCGTCATGCTGGCCTAAACACCGCACGCATGCTTTGTGCTTCTTAACGAGAGCCCTTTTGCTCTCTACATTAGCTCGTCCGAATACTTTACAACGGTACAGTTGGCCCGTATGATCATTTTCCCCACAGATTACGCAAGACCCGCGCGCCCCCGGGCTCTCACCACTAGTGGTACTGGTAGCCTTTGTGGACGCGCGTTTCTCGCGCGCACCGCTGCCCGGCCTGTCTGAGTACCGCTCATTTTTATGGCTTCGTGGCGAATCATTACGTTTGGTCTCTGAGCTTGTTGCATTTAATATCTCCTGTTCAACGAGCACTGCTGTATGCTCGCGGAGAAATTCAATGAAACACTCAAATCTGTTCTTGTATCCGACATTGCCCTGATTTTTAAACAAACCTTGGTGATGAACTATCCACCTTTCTTGTATTTCTGGCGGCAATTTTCTCTCCAGATTATAAATTACGACTGGATTTTTGATAGCCTCATCTGCATCTAGGTCAGATAGATCAAGGACTGATTGTTCTATCAATCAAACTAGATGCAACGTCTCTTTGTGTTGACCAGGTCCACTGCGTACCTTAGGCACGCTATCCAGATTCATTATAATCTCACTGACTATTTGTCCTACGTTACCGTATAAACACTCCAGTTTACGGTACACTTCTTCAGTAGTTTTGCAATAATCCAGTCTTAATTCATCACTGATCTTTTTGTCAATGGAATCCATCAATAGTTGGTAATGCATGTCGTCACCCCAGTCAGCGGATTCACACAGCGCATATTTTCTATGCCATTGTGCTTTCCATCTGAAATAAGACATGCGGTCTCCACTAAATTGTGGTAATTTCATCGGTTGGGTAGCAAGTTTACTCGCCTTTGTTTTCCCATTTGCCCCGCCGTCAGCGGCGGCGAGGGCTTGAGGAACCTTCTCCTCTTTAATTGCTACAGGCTTAGTTATATCGCCTTTGTGCGCCAACTCCTGGAGGCGTCTATTTTTCTCCACCTTATAGTTGTTGACTGTTTCCATTAATCCGGTCAAATTCTCGCCAGAAATGCAACCTTCATACTGTTCAAATAAGGCTTTCACGTCTGCAAAGGACTCCTCAAATTCGGTAGCCACATTACTGCAGAGGCGTTCCGTTATTTCGTGCACTTTATGTTTGTCAGGATCTGCGTAACGGAACGCAGACTCTACCCGAGTTATAGCGCACTTAAAAGCCGCATTAATACACCGGTCCCACAAATGGTCCTTCACTTGTTTAGTGCCTATAGTGTATTTCTCTTCGCCTGCTTTTATTTTCTCATCTACCGCGAGGATTTCCTTTTTACAATCCTCGTCATCAATTTCTTCTAAAGCATTTTTATACTCTAGGCTATCATTTAGAAATGCCTCGTAGTCCTTCGTCACACCAACTATCATAAGTTTGAGTTCTTCCTCAGACTTTGCGTCGGTGAATGGCACTATTAAGCACTTAGCGGCGTTCTTGGTCAGCGTTCCTTGGCTTTTAGAACGTGCCTTTTTAAAGTCGGTTAAGTCTGCTAAGGTTGCCATGGTTACGATATGGACGCTCGCCCCCCCCCCACCAACCTTTCTGTTTCAAGATGGCCGGGATCGGGACATTCCTCAATGGCGACTGCTCAGGATGTGGCTGTGGAACACGTGTATTGTATCCCCTCAAGCGCCCCTCCTGTTAGCATTAGCATTAGCTCCACGTTAAACAAAGCTATCCCTATGCTATCAGCATTAGCATTAGCTCCACGTTAAACAAAGCTATCCCTATGCTATCAGCATTAGCATTAGCTCCACGTTAGTCACAGCTATTCATATGCTATCAGTTTTAGCATTAGCTCTCGTTAGCCGAAGCTACCTCTAATGCTCCTTGGTTGCTAGGCTCAATGCAATGTCAATGGAAAGGTGGCTAGCTTCTTTCTGGATCACAGGATTTAGCTTTAGCTCGATTTCTTCCCAAAAGTCAATGCACAGTTTCCTCCTTTTTGCAACACACAATTCCAGCGATATTTCCCCCAATGCACAAGCACTCCTGTGGGCACTGAAACTTTTATTTAGGACTGCAACAGCCGAGCACTTTATCAGCACCCAGGTGGTTCCTCTTTAGCAGCAATGTAGCCGCTAGCACCCTACCCCGAACTCCAAGTCCGGGTCACCTTTCACTAAGGCGAGCGGATGATTCCTCGCAGGTATCAGCTACTTCAGCAGCCTGCGGGCGGTCGCGTTGGTTCTCGAACGAAGGCGACCGGTGACGGGTCCAGAGCTGCTCCGGGATGGCCGTCTTTGTCTTGCTTCTCCGCTAGCGTCTTGCTAACAGCCAGACATCCACTGATCACGTAGTAGCCTAAGCTAACACGGGCCTATGGCTTCCATTAGCATCGTGGTTGCACTGAATGCTAAGGGATGTAGCTACGGTGTTTACACGCGTTGCTATGGTTTCGCTCCGGTGGTTCCCGTTATAATGTTTTAACGGTGACCTACACACGTTGCTTTTATTACTGCAACGGTGATTCACGTCGGTTGCTTCGTTACTTGCACCGGTGATTACCGAAGTTTGCTTTATTACTGTACGGATATTATTAAACTTTGCTGTTTCATAACTTTGTTCAACTATTGATTCAACCCTCCGCATGGGGGTGTAACAAACAGGATAGTAATTGTGATTTAAACACACACCGTTATATTACTCAAACACACACTTCCTCCAAGTTGTAATAAGGCTCTCAAACATTCACTTATTTTCCGGCCATTTTATTACTAATAACTCATAACACACTCACACACGTACAAACACACTTCTACTAAACTTGTGTACAGTAAAAGCCCTATTTGCTTTGTCTGGCCCGTGTTTAGATATAGTTCAAATAGCTTCCACAACTAAATGCCCTTCAATCAATAGCACAAGATTCAGAGGTCGCGACTTCAGTCGCGTTAGTAGCATTAGGTAATAAACTGAAACACAAAAGAAACACAAACACATACTATTAATTCACAGATCTAACGACTGCACAAGCGTATCACTATGACAGAGTATTTACCGTACTTATTAACACATTATAAAGACTCACGCAAACGCCATGATCCTGCTTTGTCTTGTCACATTGCTTACGAATGAATGAAACGGGTCACGCGTATTCTGCATTGTCTCTGTGAGAGCACGCCTCTTCGACATCTGACACTTCCTTCCTCATGCAATTGTCATTACTTATTAACTTGTGTCCCACTAGTATGCGTCTTAACATTCCTTCTAGCAGTAGTTAGTACAACACATTTTACCCCCCAATTTACTGTATTAATATCTACATCCCTGAGATACTGTAATTGGTTGATAAGAGGATTTCTGTTCTTATATAACACAGAGTATATCTATAGGCAGTGAACTTTCTTAGTAACACTAACATCTATACATATACAACACAACATGTAGTTACATATATAAGCTGGGTCGGCACTTAATATTATAATGAGCCCACCACCCGGAATAAACGCGACAATCAATGTATTTCCCCATTGAACTGACCAAAAAAAAAAGAAAAGCTCAAACTGGTACACCCGATACTATTTAATATTTCCCTTATGTTTGATACATTTTCTTATCACATCCATGGTATGAAAACAATGCTAAGGAGTTGCTTCAATTAAATATAATTGCTTTAAGCTGAAAACGATATGTTTAATGGTGTTTTTTAGCGTTGTTACATTTATCATGCATGCTGTTACAATTAATCCGATATGCGCAGCAAATGTAACACTGAAACAGCGTCCACGTTCGGTTTAATAACTCCCGACCTGTTTTATCAAAAAAATAACTTGAAGTGGTTTATGGTAGCAGACATGTGTAGGTCCGTTGCCTGAAAATATTACATGTGTAGATAAACGGATCTCTGAGTAAAAAAATGAAACGTGCAAAATGTTACATCCTTGGCGGCTCTCCCCTACCTGATGATGATGTTTTAGGCACTCATCTTTAATGTTTGCTTAGGGCATGGTCATTTAGCCGATATGGCACCTTTAATCTCTAGTATTTGTTTTCTGAGCTCAATCAGTTCAAAAAGACGTTTCACAGCAAATAGAAAAGCAGGATATTAAAAAGAACAAATAGCAGGAGGAGGGTTCTGGGTGTGCCTATAGAAGGTCATTGGGCGGGATGGTTACTATTAGGTAAGATAGTTACAGTAGGGATGGTTACTATAAAGACATGCAAAAAGTCCAACGAGATGAAGCAAACCGAGCTGTCGGAAAATGGTTCTGAACAGGATGCCGCCGCGATGGCTGCAGTGGATAGCATTGTTCTTGGGGATCCCCGCCTTAAATGCTGGTAGGTGACTCCGGTTTGTCAATTAATCAGTTCACTAAAGTACAATTTATGTTATTTTTTTTATTTTTTTTATTGGGAATCACAAACTAATGAATGCATACAGTTTGTGGTTGAGTTATTGCATTTTTTTTTTAAATTGATTAATATTGAACAGCAATTAGCCCTGTGCAGTGTGCACAGCACCATTATAAAAGAAATATTTTTAATTTGTGTTTTATGTTGAATCTGATAATATTGTGGGGCTCACCATCCATGACATGACATTCAATAAATGTATGGAGCGTTTAAAGCAGGGGTTGGCAACTTTGACGATGGCGAGGGCCAATATATTTCCACACTCACTCCAAATTACTGTCGTTGCAAAAATAGCCGATCTACAAGCTCAAAAACGCGTCGCAATGGATTTAGATCAGCTATTTATTGCTCTTTTTGAATTGGAATCCTGAAAAGTAACCTTTTTATTGAAATTTCAAATCTACCTAGTTATAGTTATGTTAACTTTATGAACTGTTAACATAACTACATTGGACACAAAAGACAATAACATTTTAATACTAGTCATTAAGTACTATAGTCATTTAATACGTCATGAAGTAATTAAAGCGGGTTTGGAATTGCAACAGCTGAAATCAATACTATCAGTATTCTGATATTAAAGGTATATTCAGTGATTTCACTTAATTAAAATATCACTTATTTTTTTGTTTTGTTGTGATAATCCTCCCTACTATAGAGTGTGCTGGCCATATAAGGAGTTCCTCCCTGTCCCCAGTTAACCCCTGGGGGTCAAAAAACCTTAGGTTTCGTTTTTGACTCTCTATCCTGATTGGACGAAAGGCTGGGTCCTACAGCCAAAAACGAAACCTAAGGTTTTTTGAGTGAAATCACTGAATATACCTTTAACATGCGGGCCGCATTAAGTGAAGGTGGGGGCCGCAAGTGGCCCCCAGGCCGCCAGTTGCCCACCCCTGATTGTACAAATTCACTGATGAAAATATTTTCATGTGATTTGAGAGTAAGATGTTTTATGTATTTTCTTACAGTCTTAATTCAGTCCATCAACAAAGGCCCTTTAATAGGTAACGAGGAAGAAGTCTGTATGTAAAGAAACACACTGCAGACAGGAAAATGTACGCACGCACGCACGCACGCACGCACGCACGCACGCACACACACACACACACACACACACACACACACACACACACACACACACCTATTTATCTTTAATTCAATACTAAATTATAGTTATTCTAGCACTGTGCATTGTCTATTAGCCAAATTCATTGTTTTTTTGGTCATCCCTGCAGCGGTTAGACCATCTCGTAATGAGGATTTCTGCAGTACATGGGGGAACCGTCACTTCAGTACATGGGGGAACCGTCACTTCAGTACATGGGGGAACCGTCACTTCAGTACATGGGGGAACCGTCACTTCAGTACATGGGGGAACCGTCACTTCAAGACATTTGATGGAGATGTCTTCCAGATGTCTTCAAGTTGTAACTACGTCCTGACGTCTCAATGCAAAGCAGCTTATAGTCAGTTTAACGTCCAACTGCAGAGCACAGACGAAGGGTATAAAGTCACACTGAACCTGGAAGGATCGATCATTGAAATGACCAACAACTCCATCACAGTCAACGACAAAGTGTACGTATCTATTGGTATTTACCACATGAACCCAATTCTGGGGCAACCTTTCTGAGAAAATAGCCACTGTATAAGGGTCGATTCATACTCCTATTTTACCGCTGTTTCGGCGCTGTAGTGCCAAAATGATTTTGGCTCGTCATACATTTTCAGTAGCACCGAAGAGCCGACTTTAGGACGGTACCCGCCCCCCCGAAGGTCAAATGACGTCACATTGTAGGCTCTACAGAGCCAAATGACGTCATATTGTAGGCTCTACAGAGCCAAATGACGTCACATTGTAGGCTCTACAGAGCCAAATGACGTCACATTGTAGGCTCTACAGAGCCGAACCGACTTTTATTCAGCTCTAAAATAGTATGAATCGGCCCTAAATTGATCTCTGGTAGATCGGCTTCCGTTCCCAGATAGCTTTATCCAATGGCCCATAACCAAAGAACCGACAATCACGGCCAGAAAATGTTTTCTCCGGGTGAAAGAAAAGACAGCACACAGCGTTTTCCCACAGCCCGGTGTACGTTTCGGGTTCCAGTGGAACCTTAATAAATGCTGGCGGTTAAAGTCGGGGTGCAATGGCTTTTTCTGTCATTTTATTTTGCCGTTTCAGTCTGAAACGGAAGCCTGTGTGTTTCTGAACCAATCAGAGCGTCGCATCCCTTCAGGCTATATGCGACATTAGTGTCTACGGCGCTATACATGCACGTATATATGTGGCTTATTTCTAACCTATAATTTTTTCAGACACATATTTTAGCATGCTGACTATTACGTTTAAAATGAGTAATACACTGTCTGGATGTCATCTTGAATGAGATTAAAAATGAAGTAGTTACAACATCAGCTGTGTTTGGAGGAAAGGCGCAGTGAATTAAATCAAGATTCATTTGTATTCATGCAGGCTTTTGATATAAAAACACACAAATTGAACATTTCCCATTGTTTTGGCATCTATGCTCATACAGTATGATGACCATGGATATGCTCTAAAAGTATATGAAAATGTTTTTCACTTCACTATGTCTTTAAGGAAGAATGAATGAATTAATAGCATGGCAGTGAGTGCAAATTGTTTAGTCACACCTGCACTAGGACATCATCGGTTAAGCATGTTGACTGCAGGATGTTAAATAACACAGCTAACATACAAACATGACCAAAGCTTTGAAAAACAACTGTTTCTGTGTCTCTTCAGGGTGAAAGATCAGTTCAGTCAGTCTGGCGTTTCAGTGGAGAAAGTTTCGTCCTACATCAAGGTCAAAGCTACGTTCGGCCTCGTGCTCATGACCAACTTTGAAGACTCTCTGTGGGTAGGTCTGGAAAACATACTCCTTCTTCATTATTAATTATAACAAATTTATACAAAAGTACTTTTTGCAAAAGCCAATAGTCGAACATTAATGATTGAAGTCATACAATCATTATAATGATGAGGCATTTTGAGCATTTGAGATAGGTGTGCTGTCATGCTGATTTAACCACATTGTCAATGTGACTAATCAGATCAACCAGATATTGTACAGTTTTTCAAATACAATACAATACAATACAATACTGCTATTTATGAATATTAATGTTAGGATAAGGTAAGCAGAACATTGTTACTGAAATATGTTTTAAATTTGTTTTAAGGTGGAATTGGATGAGAAGTTCAGAAACCAAACCTGTGGACTGTGTGGAGATTTCAATGGAGTTGATATCTACAATTAGTTTATTGAAAAAGGTAAAAAGAAGGAAAAAACATGAAGAAAAGGAAAAAACTGTAATAATGATAATAATAAATTAGCTGTCAAGCAATGCAATATGCAACATAATCGTATAATCTATACACACACACGCACGCACGTGCGCACACGCGCATAGTCACATTTAACATCTTTATTTGCATTCACATTTTACAAGACATTTCTTGAACACAAACAATAGTGGATGCGCAAACTTGAAAAATAAAACTCTACAACAAGTGCTTCAGGTACAGATCACGGGTACAGAAAGCATCGCCTTCTCCATATATGGCGACTGCCAATTATTGCAGACACTGAACAGAATTTTGCCGATGCCTTAGCTCTCGGCTTGGGCATGCCTGCAATCTGCAATCACGACTGATTTATGGACATTACAGAGGCTTCCAAATATGAACACAAGTAGCTTACATTTGTAGCCAAGCTGTATAATAGCATCCTTAAGACACTGGTACTTAAGCACCTTGGTAAGGAATGCCTCTTACAGACTGTGGTCAAATGTACATGCCACTTCCAAAATGGTCACTTCTCTACTGTCCTTATCAACAAGAACAATATCTGGTGTATTAGCTGTGACATCTGAAACACACACACACACACACACACACACACACACACTTTTGCCAGGAACACACACACCCTCTTTCCTGGAACACACACGCGCACACACACGCGAACAAGGAAATACACACACAAACAAGTCCGCACACTAAGTCCCAGAATGACAGCAACATGGACTAATTTCGTAATACCGACGTGAGTGCCTGGAGTAGACTGGGCTCGAAACTGGACAAACATGCGATATCCGATGCCCATAAGAGTTGCATGATTAAATGGGATCACTTTAAAAAGAGTGCATCTTCACTCTTCAGGCTCTATTGCAGTCCGAGAAAGGGACCCTTAGCTGCAAAGGTGAATGGTGAATTATTGCAGATGGCCTTTCAGAGTACAGTGTTACTTGGGGACATGAGGAGACAGGAAGTTATACAGGCTAAACTAGTTTTGTTTGTCAACGTAGCTTAAATAGTTGGTGTCAGTTCATTAAGGTGTGTACTCTAGGTTGATGAGACAACTATGCAATGGAAACATACCTGAGATTCAAAACAGATAATTAAGTACATGATGAGTGATTCATGAAGGCATGTCATGATTTAAAGGAATGTTTCACTGTTCACTGTTTCACTGTGTTGTTGTGGAGCATTTGCTATAACAAAGTAGATAGATTAGACCCCATGCAGTAGTGGCATTGCTGTAACTTGGTATCTGTAATGTGTTCTGTTGCTGCAGGGTGAACTACTGTATGGGTAGCATTATTATAGTATAATTGATGCCTTACAGCCCCCCCCCCCCCCCCCCCCCTGTCTGTCTGTCTGTCTGTCTGTTTTGGAATGAGGGAACATAGGGCTGAGGGAACAGGTCCTCTAAAACGTAACAATTGTCAATTTGTTTAAGATACGTTGAGCAGCTTGAAATCAAGGAGCGTTTTCTGTGTTTTATTGATTGCTCAGCAGCTCGTGGTGCAGCTGCTATAGTGGACGCTATAAACACAGGACTGGAGATGGGTGGTCGTGGTTTAAAAAACATCCCAATTGTTGCTCAGAGTTATGACGGTGCCTCGAGTCCGTAATGTCGGGTCACGTTTCAGGCGTGCAGCAAAAAAAAATGAAACCTTGTGCTGTGTGTGTGTGTGTGTGTGTGTGTGTGTGTGTGTGTGTGTGTTTGTGTGTGTGTGTGTGTGCGCACACACACACACACACACACACACACAGCACTACGGGGTTTCATTAGTACAGCAGGTAGTAGTGTGCTGCTGTACTACCTAAATAACTATTTTTTTAGGGGTTAGGGCATTGTAAAAACGCTAAAATAATAAAATAAAGGTTAAAAAAATTGCTGGTCGCTAGCCAAGCTGTCGCAACCCCTGGCGTCTAGTTCAAGCTCCGCCTATGCTCATGGGCATGGGCACATTTCATAATAAACATGACTCAATCAGGTAAGCTGGTAGACTGCACCCTTCTTGAGAACTACATTTTCTGTGGAATTTCTTAACCTCAGACTTCCCAATAACTGATAACATTGATGCACTTCCACGTCCGCCAAAAGTAATGCATTGTTCTGTGGAAGAAAATGCCAAATCTTCACTTTGCTACATTATTAAATTTATGGTCAGGGACCACATGCAATACCTTCACGGCTGACCAGTGGTCCACGGACCACCTGTTGAAAACCCCTGCATTAGAATGATGGAAATGGAACATTAACAGCCTAACGTGTCTCACACAGACACACACTGAACCACGGCACCGCCGCGCCGGCCATTTACTGGCGTCTTTCTTTTTGTCGGGCCGAGCCTCGGGCCGACCCAGTAGGTAGGGTAGGGCCGGGCCTTAATTTTTGGGCCCGTTGAGAACTCTAGCACACACTACAGCTTTGCATAATGCAGCACTAAAACACCACGACCCAGTACTGTAGGCTTGATTGATTTAAGAGTTCATTATGTGCGTTCATTACGCTCTTAATAAGAGTTCATGTTATGGTCGGGTGGTGTCTTTTTTACACAGTGTCAGGCTGTTTAAGAATTGTTGACTTGTTATGGTCGGATGTTTCGCTGTTTTATTATAGGCCTAATTCATTGTGCGTCAAGTGTGTTCCAGGGAAGAGGGTGTGTGTGTGTGTGTGTGTGTGTGTGTGTGTGTATGGCGCTCCGTCCGTGCCAGCCTAAACGCAAGACGCGTCACGTGACCGCGTTAGATTTGCGCTGCGCTGCACTGCTCCGTCTGAACGTGTTAATTATCTCCCCATTCATTTTCAATGGGAACGCGCAACGCGCAACGCGGGCATGCGTAACGCATCAATCAACGCACGCATCAAGCAACACGTGCCTTTATGCGTTTATGCGTTTTTCTCAAATATCGCGTCAATATTTTTTCAGTCAGTCGCACGCGATGCGGTCATGGGTGTGCAGAGCTGCAGTGCTTAGTATGCGTGCACACGTGGCGCGTGACGATTGGTGTTTGTTTTTTTTGTCATGCGTCATGTGATGCGGTCATGTGTGTGCAGAGCTGCAGTGCTTAGTATGTGTGGCGTCACGCGCCACACGTGGCGCGTGACGATTGGTGTTTCACAGCACACACGCATGTGTGACCGTGTGCCCTTTATGTTGCACAGCACCGTGCGTGTGCGTGAGCGTGTGTGCGTAATAAATAATAATAAAAATAATAATGCCATATATACATATAATATAGATATCTGTATATTTTTTCTAATATTCCGAAGCATGGAATGCAGATTTAATAGTTTATTAAATGAATTTAATTAATTGTTTTTAAATTAAATTAATTTCAGTCCCATTCAGTAGGCTACCATTCACTCCCATTCAGTGTCAAATGTCTTTGTGCTCTGATATTATTTTAAAGACTCTGTGGCTGACCCTAAACCATGGTCTATTAAAAATAATAGGAATAAAACATTTTGCCTATAAAGTCACTTACTGCAGAAGTCATTTGGCCTAAATAACGTTTATAATTGCCTAAGTTAAAATGGCATGTTCAGATATTGGCCTAAGTCATTTGATTCAGATATTGGTCATTTGATCCTTACATGTTACATGATTGACATACACCTTTATTTGTATGTCAATAGTCATATTTTTTCATATTTTTTGGAATTGAAATAATTAAGAAATATAATATATTCTACATTTGGCACAGTTTTTTTCCGCTGTTCCAACACCGCAATGCCGTGCGCGCGTGCACAGACAGACAGACAGACAGACAATGTAACATTTTCAGCTCAATTCATAGTTCATTAAATGAATGTTTAGATAGCTTACCGACTAGACTTTATAAATGAGAGATTACGGGTGTCACTGTATTTTCATTACGTGAATAAATATCACTTTATACTAGTTTGATAACTTTAAACTAGTTATTCAAAAGTTAATCCAAACGTGGATGTGAAATGTCCAGCAGGTGTCACTGTTCCCCGTGTGTATTTTAATTACGTGAATAAACATCACTTTATACTAGTTGAATGAATGAATGAATGAATGCCATATAGGCATTATGAACTAGTTGAACAATGAATGCCATATAGGCATTATGAACTAGTTGAACAATGAATGGCATATAGGCATTATGAATAGGGATTATGAATATAGGCATTATGAATGCATTAAATAACTCCATTAAATAACATTATAATTATTATTGGTTATAATAATAACCAATGTAACGGTTGTGTACCCGTTCCACTGGTACACCGTTGTGTACCAGTATTCTTCTTAACATGTGATCATATAGTGGTTTTAACTGGGTTGACATTTATGCTTTACAATGATTTCAAATACAATCTGTTTTTAACTTGATTTTAACCTACAACATCCTTTTTATATTATAATGTTATTTAATGGGGTATTTAATCTCGACTGTGCCCAAAATGAAATTAACACACATTTTGCATATCCTTATTTCAGTTTAATTTTTTATATCACACATTTGACTTAAACAGGATGTAGTGGTAATCTCAGAACTAGCTGTACACCGCTTTACCTCCATCGGTACTGGGGTGTCCTATTCCTCCTAGTGTACCTCGAGTGTGGCGTCCTAAGCCTAACACTGGGGCTTCCTATGCCTTCTCCTACTGTACCTCCATCGGTACTGGGGTTTCCTATCCCTTCTCCTACTATCGGTTTAAGCTTGGCCAAAACATGGTGCTTGGACTATGCCAGAAATCATGTTTTCACTGAAATCGTCATAAACAGAATGTAGAGGCAATCTCAGAATTAGGCCACACGTGTTTGCCTCTGGAAAAATTATTTTCTTCCAATCCACTGGGTCATGTAGGAACTCCAGTGCAGGTTGTGGGAAGAACCCTAGTGGTGGTATAGTTTCTGCCCCGGTTGCAAAACGGAGAACATCTTCCAGAGAAACGGTTACTGGCTCCTCCATGTCGACATGATGTAGGACTGCTTCCTCAGCTGTAATGTAAAGATGTGATGTATTAGTGAACTGAAGTGCCCAAGATTATAGTAAAGGTCATACAAAGTGGCACATAGACATTTCATGAAGCATTACTGCATCATTGATTGTGAATTATGTTTATCAGTAGCATACTTTCAACATCAGAGAGCCAGTCCCAGAAAAAAGCCACTGCTATCTCCTCTGTATGTCTTCTCGAGCTCCCTGCCACCGAGTAGTTTATTCGGAAGAGGTTTTTAACGGACTCTGCATCGAGCGGTGCTGGGGGGCCTCCAACGAAGAGTTTCTCTATGGCAACACTCTGTGCCAGTGCCTGGAGCACCCCTAGGTCCTCCATGCCGTGACGCAACCTTAAAACATTATATAAGGTCATATCAGTCATTTGCTGTCATGAATACATGGGCATACAACCCAAGTGTCTACTTAGTTGTAAAAGTATTAAATCATAACCTAACTACAGTGCTACTGGATTTCTCTATTGCAGGTGTCAATTGATGTTACACAGGCACCAGTGTAACATACACTTACTCTTGTAGAGGCAAACACAGTCTGCCATTGAGGTAGAACTCCAGTGCCGATTGGATCAGCTCATCACGGTCAGCCATTTTTCTGATGACCGTTGCCTGACCACCAATATGGGACAGTTTTGCGTCCTCCACAGCAGCATGGACCTCCTGTAATGTGTCTATCTGTAAGAAATCCAACAAGGTATTTTGAGAATTAATGTAACATTTCAATATTATGATGGCTCCACTGATGATGGCAATTCTTTTCAGTATTCCATAATCTGATGGACATGGCATGTAACATACTGTACCTTGGGTAGAATGTATATGGCGGATCTTCTGTTTGTCAATGTCCGCAGTCCCTTGGGCGTCCACAGATCCCTCCTGATGAAAACAATATTCTTGCGGCCATCCACGGAGCAGAGGTCAAACAGCCCATCCCCGAGGATGGGGAAGTAGCTTCTTAAAGCTGTCATAAAATCTGACTGGTTTAGACTCAGTAAGACTGTGATCTTCTGGACTTTTAAGGCTGGAAAGTGAAACCACAGTCAAAGGGTTAGTTTCAGTTCATCCTTTAGTTGTAGAGGTAATGTGCGTGTGTGTGTGTGTGTGTGTGTGTGTGTGTGTGTGTGTGTGTGTGTGTGTGTGTGTGCGTGCGTGCGTGTGTGTGTGTGTGTGCGTGCGTGTGTGTGTGTTGAAAGAGATTAAAATACCATGCTTATGAGAGTACACTTTCAGACTCGGTTCCAGCATCACTCCCACTCGAAGTTGGACTGTGTTGCTGTCAAAACATACACAATTATCCGGGTTAAACAGCTATTTAACTCTTTGTCAACCGCAAACAAGACTTTTCGGATCAACAAATGCAGACCAAGCAGTGATTAAAAAAAAAAAAAACTTCTACAACACAGTAGCATGTTTGAGTCAGAAATCCGTAGGGCCATTTTGTCTGCTTTTATGGTAGTTACCAGCTGACTAGGGCCACCCACAGCAAATATTGAATGCTAAAGTGATGTTCATGCCAATGCAACAACATAATGTTCACTAATCTATTGGGATTAAAAAGCTCTAAAGAAACTTTAAAAAAGATTCTACCATGCCCACTGACTAGATTGTGTACCTACATAGCTGGTACAGCAGGTGGTGTCTGACATATCTCCTCTGTGTGCGCAGGTGAGCTGTACAAAAACAAACAGACAGAAATATAATTAAACATTTATTTTCCAGCTATGGCACAGACTAAAGCACACAAATAAAAATAAATTACGTACCCATCAGTTCCACAGGACACCACATGGATGTCCAAAAACTGCAGCGGGATTTGCTGTTGGCACTTCAGACACATCTCCTTCACAACCTCAGTGGAGCAGAAGTTTTATAAAACAGTCAATGAAGGTGAAATGATTAAATGATCAAACAGGTTTAGGGTCAATACAATAAGTAATCATTCCTTTTCGGTGTGTGTTTGTATGAGACTTGGTGCACTAGAAAAAAACTTTGGGAGACAACATTAAGAATTGAGGATAGACTACCATTTTAGCCCAATTGTGACCAGAATTTAAATTATTGTTCATCATTGACATTTCTTATATGAAGTCATTATGATTTCATATCCAGTTTGTTAGAGTTGTATGCGTTCGACCACATGTAAACAATAAGCAATTACCTGATCCCCAGCAACCACAGGCACCTGTATCACCTCCGCCTCAAGCCTCTGTTGAATTGGGACTATGTATGCGACAGACCGATTTAGCTCACTATCGCAACGCAGGAAAGAGACACTGTAACCTCCCGGTGGCATTTGAATGTCTACCAATTCACCGGCTCTGTTGGCTTTGTATAACTTGAACCCCCCCCCAAACTCTAGTGGGGGGAAGGATGAATACAGAACACGGACGAACTCCATGTGTGAACTGTCTCCTGTGAACGTGATTTTTTTTTTCCCAAGACCTCGTCGTTTCAGGCATTCAGATTCCACTGGTGTCGGCTTGGTCTTCTGTCCTGGCTGCATGAGGCAGCAGAATTCGTGGGCCCATGCAACTGATATTTGGCTGCGAGCTGCAAGGGTTTGCAGCCGTCGGTTCTTGCGTGCGGGTTCGAACAGTCTGGACAAACTGAGTTGGGTGGTTGTACTCGAGCTGGGCTGCTGATGCCTTAACAACCCAGCAATTTCTCCAAGTAGGTTGGCTGCCTGCATTTCTGGAAGAGAGAGAGACATATTAGCAGTGTTGGGCATCGTTAATTTTCTGAAGTTTTGGATGATGAAACTTTGATGAAACCTGTTGATGATGAATGAATGATACTATGAAACTTAACCATTCATTTACTAGTACTCACCTAATGACGCCGCCACGGAGGATATACCATGTTTAACGTAATTCCAAAGTGTTTAGCCTACATTGTTTAAGTCATAGACGCATGCGGTTTTCGTGAACTTTGGCTAAAAGCATGTTGTTTTTATTATTACAATACCACCCTGGCACCACTGTCATGGTAGCTGGCTACAACCGAAACAACTTCCTCTTCCTCTTCAAAATAAAAGCTGCTTGTAACAATACTGTTATTTCTTAAGTGAACTACAGGATGTAGTAGACGCAGGATGTATAGTGGGCTTGGAAGCTACATCACACAGAAGGCAGGAGAAATAAACTCTGCAGGCAGTCGGGGCTTTATTATTTTTTATATCTTGCCAACAGAATGAACAGGGACACATTATAATAACGGCTATCAATTCAATTCAAAGGGCTTTATTGGCATGAGAAAACATACGTTTACATTGCCAAGTAACTAACTACTAAATTGCAAAACTAAATAGTTAGTTTTGCATATTAGGGGGCTGTACTAAAATAAACTATGAGTTATACCACATTCTGAATCCATTGCAAGCATTTGTCTGTCACCATAAACATAACTCTGGCTAAAAATGGCACCAGAGAAATAATGGTTTGTGATGACCTGGAAAAATGACTATGGCTGCTAATGCTATCTGGCTATCTGTGGAAGCGAGTCAAACTAAATGTAAGCCTAATGCCTACAATTCCAGGTGCTTGTCAGGGTGGGGGTATTCTGATAATACATGAAACAAAAGGCATTTTTTTGCATACGGTGTAGTAAATAAACATTATTGCATCAAACCAGACATACCTGCAGAAGTTTCTCTTCGAAGACCTCTGTAGTGCAATGTGCAGTGCGGGTGTGTTCGTAAGATACCAAACTGACATTCTGAGCGCTGATTGGTGTGGGAGTCAATTGGTCCAATTCAACAATTTCAAACCGTTTCAGCCGTTAGAGAACGGCTGAAATGTATACATACTTTGCATATGATATAGATGTGAGAGTTTGTTTTGGTTTTCTGCACATTTTGGATATAAGCCTCTCCCTCCAAAACAATAAACATATAGGCTGTCAGTTAGTACTATAATCATTTTCGAATTTCAATAGCTTTATTATTTATAATAATTCAAATATATTTGAATATTATAAATAATATATAATTATATATGAAAAAACATGACTATTGACATACAAATTACAAATGAATAAACATAAACGCTATTTTCATTTTACAATATGGACTGACAGTCATATAGGCTATTATAGCTATAATGTCCATAGAGCATATATTCCCACCTGAAAGATGCTTATAAAATGTATAACTTGCCTGTGGTACCATTCCTTGCTTCATCTTGCAGTCCAAAATGATATTATGAATGTGTCCAACTTTAAATGCCCTGTTTTCAGCACTGTCACATATATACCTACTCACTTTCAAAACTGCCCTAAAGATACAGCTTCAGGAGGCTGCAATTCGAAAATGGCCCCTGTCTAACTTTTAACCCCCCCCCCCCCCCCACTCCTTTTCCTTCTCTTGTATATATATTTTCTTCTCACACTTCATACCAGCAACCTGTAAGCTGATTGTATGACATTCTGTATAGTTGTACACAACTGTATAGTTGTGTATATCTGTCTGTCTCTTATATGTCATCATGATTGGTGTGCAAGGGGATGTCATCTTAAAAAAGCCAACACTTAATGAGTATAGGCCTACTCCTGGAGCCCTCGTACAAGGTTTCTTTGACTATGCATCCACCTCTTGGTACCACAGCACCTCAAAGGCCCTTAAAACAAGGCTCCAGACCTCCCAAAACAAACTGGTCAGGCTCCTTCTTGGCCTCACCCCCCTGAACCCACCTCACCCCTGCCCACTTTAACAGGCTGGGATGGCTTAGGGTCGACGACAGAGTACAGCATCTTGCAATCGGTCTGGTCCACAAGATTCGATACACCACCAAGATACCCATGTACCTGTCTAAATACTTCCTTAATGTAAACGAAGTCCACACCCACCAAAATGTGGAACGCCCTACCAACAGTCATTAAGACATGTGAATCCCTTTAACCCTTCAAAACCGCTCTCAAAGGGCAACTACGGATGGCTGCAATTCGAAACTGGCCTCTGTAAAATCTGAATCCCCCCCCACCCCCCTTCCCCCTCACTGTATATGTATCTTTTCCCTTTTTGCTTCCTATATGATGAATTCCTGTTCTGTTCTTTAACTACGTAGAAGTGTCTATTTGTATGTCTCTAAATGTTTTGATGAATTGAACAATGTTGACCCTGTTGTAAACAAGTGTAATGCTTAATTGGGTCGTCCACTCACAGTTAACAGTCTTTGTATTGAGTTTGTGCTTGAAATGTAGTGTAATTCTACAAACTGTTAATAAATATTTCAATCAATCAATCAATCAATCAATCAATCAATCAATCAACAACACTGGTGACTGGTGTTGTGATGAAAAAATACATAGGCTTACTCCCGAACAGTAAGTGGCGCTATGCACCCAAGGGGAAATAGTCGTAAACGCCAGTCAGCAGGCAGGAAGTTAAAAGAGCTTTGAATATTATGCATCCATTTTTCTTCGGAGAAGCTGAGCTGAAGTTGGTGAGGTGAAACAGCCAGAGAAACGTGCGCGTGCATCATCAAACAATGGCAAGCAGGTAAAATTGATTTCTTCGTAATACAAAGACAAATTCATTCCGTGACTTAATAATGTTAAGTTTTAATAGGTCATTAAGTTGCTGATAGTCGGTGTTATTTCCGTGTTTAATGTTGTTTGTTTGGGGAATTTGGTCAATGTAATGGTGCTATGAACTTTTTTACCGCGAGTATTTTACAAATCCACAGGACACCACCATTTTGTCACCAATTTGGACACCACCATCCTACTTTATCCTACTTTATAAACAATAAAATCCACTTAGAAACCGTCTTATAAACACAAACATCTGAAACATTTTGTGAACTTACAGATCTGATATTTTGGGTTACTGTTTTACCCTGACAATATAGTTCCCAGTTGTAACTTTGTGAACCACATCCACTATTTAACACCCATGAATTAATGAGTTAGCCCGGGTTGAAGTTATGATGTGTTTTACTATATATTTTAACAATATCATTAATCTAATCGAATAATTAACACCAGAATGGGGAAGTTATTTATTAAGGACCATAGAGAAGCATGTAATTAATCCCTTTTCCTTCCCCCCCCCCCCCCCCTTCTTTTTGCCCCCTCCATCATTTCAGACCACTTATTCCTGATGGCCAAAACATCTTGGATATAGTGGCCGATGTACTGGACTCAGTTGGCCGAAAATTGAGTGAACAACCAGCTCCACTGGAAATGGGAAGCAACGAACAAGCCATGGACATTGTTGAAAACATTCTGAAGTTGCTGTCAGGCCTTCCAGACCTACAAAACGCTGAACAGATATTTAGAAAATTGTGTGAAGCCTTAGATCTATTGAAATACAATGCAAATGCTTTCAGATGTCTGACATTTCACACAAATGAAAACGGCGCACAGGCATTCCACATACCAGAAGAACAACTTCGGTACCTCATAGAATCTCATTTCAGTGTTCCACAAATTGCCAGTATGTTAGACGTGAGTGTCAGAACCATCAGACGACGTATGACACAGTATGGATTAAAAATCAAGGAAGATTACACAGACATTACGGACAATGATCTAAGAAGGGAAATAGCAGACTATCACGTCCATTTCCCAACTACCGGATACAGAATGACGCAAGGATATTTAATGTCCAAAGGCATAAGGTGATTGTTATTGTTATATACTTGGTAATATATTAATGTTATTATTTGTTTACACACTAACGAGTGGAGTAGGTTATTACTCTGCCGAAACAGAGTTTTTATACCATATTACAATCTGAATCAGTGCTTCTCAAACTTATTTAATGTTAATAAGCATAAACGAGTGAAGATAAATCTGATTGGCATGGGCAACATGAGTCACATGACCCACTCTGATTGGCTGAAGGCCGTAGGCTTAGAATCTTCACTTGGTGGTGCGGGCGGGACATGGGGAGACAGTCAGTCAGTCATCCATTTTGCGACCGACCGAACGACCGAACGAACGCACTTCGCCGTCAACTCCGTCTACAACCACAGAATCCGTCCGTCAGTCAGTCAGTCAGTCAGTCACAGAATTAAGCTAAGGTAAGGACGAAATGCTTTACGTTTCTAACTGTCATCTGTAATCTGAATCTAAATTTCCAATATTGTTCAAACGCAAGCAAAACATATACCAATACTAGCTATGCATTCTCTGCGTTAGGACTACAGGCCCCAGGACAACAGCAGCCAATGCTAACACCACGCTAGCTAGCAGTTGCTATACAACAAACTATAACCTCGAGTTGCGACACACGTCCGTCGCGCATTACTCCTCGAGCTGGCGACATAAAATAATATATTAATTATATAATTATCATATGAGCATGGCGCGTCGGGGCAATAATAATTTGCTAGCTAGCAGCGCAGAGTAGGCCTAGCCATGCAACTGGCTTGCTAGGAAGGTTGTTAGCAAAAGTCATTAGCTCGGGGCATTCGCTGTGCGTGCTAGTTTACAATTAACCCTCTTATGGCTGCCCTTAATAAACTGTTATTGTGCTTTGGGCCAGCTTTGGCGACTTTTTGAATCGAAAGCTCTGCGATAGATATGCAAACTATGTTTATTTGTCGCCATGCTAGTGTAATATCCATCACTGCCACCAGCTGGCGGGAACGCACCATTATGCTGACTTTGGAACAAATAGACAAATGTGGCGAAGTCACTTCCGGTTCAAAGTCCGTAATCATCCGGTTGTAGTTTGAACCCTGAGTGAGTCAATAGCTAGTTTAGCAGTTCGGAATGCTATTTACCATCGTGTTTTTATTAAATAAGTCAAATGAAGGTCTAATCAACCCCAAAACATCCTAAAATATCGCATTTTACGCTGCGATGCATGTGGAATGCACTTCCCATTGCAGTCAGAACTGCAGCATCACTCCCAATCTTCCACGGTGGTCTGAAAACCCACCTTTTCAGACTCCATCAAGGCCCATAGCACTACCCTACCCCTTAGATAGCATTTCTGTAGACTTGGATAGCATCTGATACAAACTTATAGCATGTTATGTAGACAGCACTATAATTGCATTGTATATAGTCATAGCACGCCATAGTACATATGTATAGCATAGTAGTATATATATAGTTTATATGTATAGTCTCATAATATAGATATTCCACTGTTACTTTCTTAGCTTACGCATGTTTTATGATAAATGCTTTTTTTTTTGTGATGTATGCCCATGCTTTTTGTTCTTGCTTAATGTAAGTTGCTCTGGATTAAGAGCGTCTGCTAAATGCCTAAATTGTAATAAAGCCATCACACGTGCATGATCGCGCGTGCACGTGCAGATTTTGGCCGGTTTTTGGTACATTACATAAAAACATAAAAAAAGACTAAAAGATGCTAAATTTTGTTTGTTATAATAAGACGTACTGACAGGGCAGGGCAGTATTTCTTTTTTCAATGGGGGGGGGTTAAAAAACACATTTATCTTTCTTTGTATATAGTTTCCTCTCCCGTAAAGTGTGTGTGTGTGTGTATGTATGTATATATATATATATATATATATATATATATATATATATATATATATATATATATATATATATATATATTCTAATTGAGGGGGCCTGTCTAATTAATTTATAATTTCTCTCTCAGTTCTATTCTCATCTGCTGTGCGTGCTGTCCACCAGTGGTGTCCTAGCTGAGCTCCTGAACAGATGTGTGAGGCCAACCGAGGTAATTAAAAGACGTACAGGTTGTCCCGTCACAAATATACTGTTAAACCGATTGTGAATTAATACACTTAATTCTCTCTCTCTCTCTCTCTCTCTCTCTCTCAGTGGACGGAGACGCCCCCACTCTCTCTCTCTTTCTGTTGGTGGATTAAGACGCCCCACGCTCTGTCTTTCTCTCTCTCTGTGTCAGTTGGTGGACTAAGACTCCCCACTGTCTCGCTCTCTCTCTCTCTCTCTGTCTCTATCAGGAGCTTAAGACGCCCAACGGCCATGAGCAGGTCTGGTGCGGTCTCAAAGGCAGCAGCCCGCCGCCTCCGTAGAGGAACTGTCAAGCTGGATCAGAGGTTGTGCGACACGCCAGGCTGTGAAAACCTGATGTCAGGAATGGACACACACAGCCAATGTGTCCATTGCCTGGGCCCGGAACACGCTTGGAAGGCAGTGCAGGACAGGCGGGCCCTCCAGAGCAACGCGGAAAGTCCGGTGGAATGGTGTGAGTTTTGCCGACAGATAGACACTTTTATGGTCAACAAAAGGTGGAAGCGCGTAGGTGGGGCTGGGGCCTCCTCACAGACTGACGGGGCGGTAGAAAGTGGGGCAGGGGCCTCCTCACAGACTGACGGGGCGGTAGAAGATGGGGCCAGGGTTCCAGAACCTGACCTCCCGCCCTCGCCGCAAAAAGGAGCCAGGCTGCCTTACATGTGCCCTTTTTCCAATCGTCGGGACAGCATGGTCTGCACGGTCAAGCCCACCATTCGCCCTCCTGTAGAGGACACCACCACCACAGATGTTTTTCACTTTTACGGTATCCCGGGCTAAGGGCCGATTCATACTCCTATTTTACCGCTGTTTCGGCGCTGTAGTGCCGAAATGATTTCGGCTCGTCAGAAATTTTCAGTAGCACCGAAGAGCCGACTTTAGGACGGTACCCGCCCCCCCGAACCTCAAATGACGTCACATTGTAGGCTCTACAACGCCGAACCGTCTTTTATTCGGCTCTAAAATAAGAGTATGAATCGGCCCTAAGACATTCCGGGCTTAAAGGTCTCCATGGACATTGGACACTGCACTTTTTTTTTTAGTGCACTTTTGTGTGTGTGTGTGTGTGTGTGTGTGTTTAAAAAGTTTGTTTGTATCTCACATGTTACAGTGAATACCAATAAAGCATTACACTTGTTTACAAGAGAGTCCACCTTGTTCAATGAATCAAAACATTTAGAGACGTACAAATAGACACTTCTATGTCCAATGAGTCCTTGTTCCAGGGACCCCCAGAAGCGAGTGCATACTTTCATCCGACGGAGCATTGGTCCGAACAACAACCTACCTCCTCCCTCACCCTAACCATAACCTCCCCCGGGGCAGACACCTAAACCTAACCGCAACCCTCTCCCGACCCGCAGCGCACCTCGGATGCCTCCCCCCAGAAGCAAATACTTGAGTTACAAACGTTCGCTTTTAAAAATATATATTTAAAGATTTGCAAATCAAGATAAAAATAAAAATAAATGGCAGACCTACAAGCTTGCAGCGCGGCACTCGGTGACGTGCTGTGAGCTTGTAGATCTGCTATTTTTCAACAGTTAAAGCATAAAATACGTTCATGTCTAAAAGGAGACTACTACACATTATATTTATGGATGTTAACTCAATGTAATATAATAATCTTGATTCCAAGTTATAAATAATATTATACAGTCAGTCTCCTCATCAAGTGTAACATAAAGAAAACACTGTAGGGCAGTAAAGAACCGAAAATTGTGAAAGAAAATATGTCATCAGACTTGACTGCTAAATTACATTGTGATTGCATTCCAGGGTACCACGGTGGAGAATTATGGATGGCCTCAGAGCTGTCGATCCTTTGGGGTCAATTGTGCGTGGACTGAAGGAACAAATCATCCCAAGACGACAATACAACGTTGCTGGTCCTCTCTCACTTTGGCATATCGATGGAAACCACAAATTAATACGGTAAGCAGGTTATAGTCTATGTTATCAAGTATCATTGAATTCAGGTGCAAACTGTCAACACCTTGAAAGCTAACAGTGAAGACTGACATTATTTTTTAAGGTACCAAGAAAAGACATGTTAGGTGAAAATACTAATGCAATTAAAAGCAACAACAATACAACCTTTAACACAGAGTCAACTCTGTATACATAGGTGGAGAATTGTCATTCATGGAGCCATAGATGGATTCAGTCGTAAGATTATGTTCCTTAAAGCCAGCACGAACAACAAGGCTTCGACGGTTTTCAGTGCCTTTTTGGCAGCTGTTCAGCAATATGGATTGCCAATTCGTACCAGGACCGACAAAGGTATGCTATGAATTGTACACAATGCAAACACGGCCATCCAGGCTTTTTGTCTGATTCCATTGAATGTGATATCTGAAGTATTGCATTTTTTATTTAAGGTGGGGAAAACGTGGATGTGGCACGGTATATGTTGGAACACCCAGACAGGGGACCAGGTAGGGCTATTATTTATGTTGTTGGTGTCTTCTAGACACTGGTTTGAGTGCAACCATCAATGTCCGTGTATACCTATGTATGTATCAGTGGTCATGAGCACGAGTATGTCACTTATTAATACCAGCAGACGTTTGTTTGACAGAATTAGTTTAATGTTTAGTGGATGACCTGATTCTTTCTGTCTTCCTACACAGAACGGCGTAGTCACATCACGGGGAAGAGTGTGCATAACCAGAGAATCTTATTCTGAACAACATACATACAACATATGTACTTTAGAAGAGAAGGCTATTTTGAGTAATATATTTGCTATGTTACATATTGGGCATGTGTGGTATGAAGACGAGACAAAACAAAAGCTGATGTCAGACTCATTACTCATGTCATTACAGGAAACGGGAGGGGACCACTTCGGCATCGATTATGACGGACCAGTTGGTTCAGCCGATACGTTGCATCCAGTCACTGTTCCTGAGTCGGAATTGACACTGAAGGCTGCACTAGAGGCAACACTGCAGGAGACTGTTGATCCGAATGAGCCAAGCACATGTTTTGGATGTGACTTGTACATGAATGCTAAACGACAAGTCATGTCAGTTATTGGACCTTTTCTTTAGTGACACTCGAAGACCTGAGGCCGAGTATACAAATGCATTCTAATGTATTATTAACACTGCTTGGACAAGCATCAGGAGAATAAAGATATAAGAATGTTGACTAGTGTCATATTTTTTAATGTAATGAGGTTGTACAGATTATAAAAACAGACTTTTCTTTACAACTCATTAAAATTGAGCTAATGGTGGTGTTCTCAAAAACTTATTTGCCAATTAATGTGTGGGTAAATTTACAGAATAAAGTGTACAGAGGGATTTGTCTGCTCAAGCATATGATTTAGATGTCAGGCCATAGGACATGTTTTTGTAGGTTCCTCCTTCTGGAAGGAGAGGAAGAGGAATCCATGCTGGTGATAGGTGAGACCCTCACAGTGGACAGCTGCGAGCAGAAGGCCTTCCTGCATTATTAAAACTTTAATATTACATTAGTTGAAAATATGAATATAACCTGACGATAATACATTTTGATATTAATTCAGTATGTACATGTTAGCAATGCTTTACCCAGAACACTTAAATGGGCACCATGTTGAAACATTAGATGGATGGATGGAAAACTTGGGACCAGCGGTGTCCACATATAAACAAACAATGTCTGTATTTTTGTATAGCATAAAATGCAGTACAGAGTATGGCAGGGTTCCCCAATAGGCGGCCCACGAGCCGAATATTGGGAGCGGAGCGCCCCCTTGTGGCCCCTGGAAGAATTTCCCAGATATAAATGATAAATGGCATACATCTTGGTCAGTAGCCTATGCATGTCAAACTGGGCATGCTTTTCAAATGGGCCCTCCCAAAGGCCTCGCCGAGGGTTGTTGGGCTACCAGAGGTGGCCAGCATGTACCATATCATACCAGAGTTGCTCCTCATCTTCTGCAGCTATTATTGTACAAAAGCATTATTCAACCTGTTCTGTTGTACTATTCTGCATGTTTCTATACACCATACTGTCCATGAACAAACTTTTCAGTATCACCCGTATTGCTTCCAAAATCATCGGACTTCCTACACCCACACTTTCTGATATGAACAATAACGCCATCACACGACTAGCACTCTCGATATCAAATGACACTGACCATCCTCTGTATCGTTTCTTTAACCTCATGCCATCTGGACAAAGATACAGAACCTTGCCATGGAAAAAGGTCTGTTGTAGTAGGAGTTTTGTCCCCTCAGCCATCGCGGCATTAAACAAACTGCCCCGCCGATAGGATGGTTCTGTACACAGTGGGGACCCCATGTTTTGTTTTTTGTACTGTCTTGGTGTTATGTGCTCTGTGTTGTTTTTGATGTGGGTGTTGAACTGTTGAACAGATTGTGAAGACAAATATCCTTCGGGACAATAAATATTATTATGATTATAGGCTACTGTGATTTGATTTAGATAGGCCTATATATTTTTGTGTAAGGCCTTATAGGCCTATATTTGGCCTCAGTGCCTTGTTAGGCTACTCGCTACTGTGATTTGTTTAATTTGTTTAAATTGACCGTATAGGCCTATTTGTATTTGGCTGCTGGCTCGTGCGCTGCCTTGTTAGGCTATAATAAAAAAAGGCCAACGTTATTTCATCTGTTTGTGTGGTCACTGGTCGTGCTTTTACATTTGCTTTAGAGGAATCATTTTAAATGTTCCCGAAAGGTATAGGTTATAGCCAATGTGAATAATATGCTATGAATATTTGGCCAAATAACCACAGTTAGCGGTCAATGTGGTTGTTAACTTGTTGCTACAGTCCAGTGTCCTCCTCCATGATTGTATTGTGTATAAGCTACTGCTGTGTACAGTATAGTGATCGCGCCTTTCTTTCTCTATTAACTTGCGGCCTCGCGCCCTCAATCTGTTTCTGTGTCCCTGGCCAACACAATAGATAACCTACAAGGACATATGAATTTATATACATGGCTATATTAATTTAGCCGATCATCAAACCTGGAGAGATGGAGAGAGAGAGAGAGAGAGAGAGAGAGAGAGAGAGAGAAATGAGCTCCGTTCATTGGCTCTATAGACAAGGGCAGAAGTTTCCTATATAACGACAGGTGCCCACCTTAGAGTAGCCTATATATATGGATGATTTTAAGGATGATTTTAAATAAATATGTCTCTGTCTCTGCGTCACATGTGCACACACACACACACACACACACACACACACACACACACACACACACACACACACACACACACACACACACACTGCTTCTGATTAGTTACTGACTTTACTAGACCAATTTAAAATAGTATTAGATGTTTTTCGTTAATAATAACTTATGCTAATTATTACTGAACCATTTTAGATGTTTATATTTCACCAACAGGCATGATATGCATTTATAGGAATAATAGGCCATCAGTGGCCACCGGTCGACTCCATTTTGCGCATTACGGCGCCTAGATTTAAATGACCACATTAATCAACAATAGACCATACTGTTAATTGAAAATAGCTGCAAAATCACTATAGTTGTGATGGGATAAAGTAGACCTTTTAAGTATAGTTACCAAGTAGGCCTACCATTAACCCCGCGATGCTGAGCGTGTGTTCCAGCTAAACCTAAGGGTAGGTCTATAGATTTTTAGGGTTAATTATTAGGACCCGATTTTTTATTTCATTCAGAGGGAGAGTCAAGGTATATATTTTATATATAGTGAAACATACATTTCATCGATATCCTTCATCGTCTTCATTTCTTTCATAGTTAAAGCAATTGCTAAGTGGTCTATTGTCTAAAAAAAACACACACAAGCATGAACAGTAGACATCTATTCATCATTATTTATTTCAAATCAAAATACAAACCACTGTCACCAACTCGTCTCGAAGTTCGCGCACACACACACACACACACACACACACACACACACACACACACACACACACACACACACACACACACACACACACACATGTTATTACAATAAAAATAGCAATTCTGTTATTTGTGTAATGTGTAGGCTATATAGCCTACAAGTATGTATTTATTATGAAGAGGGCTGCGCTATGGCGATTCACTTGTGTGAGTGGAGGCGGGGGGCTTGGAATGGATTATGACTGTGCAGGCAGAGAGAAGTGAACGGTGTGGTCACGGTACCGCTGGCTGGCCTCTGTTTTGCGGCGCACCAAATGAGCTTCTGCTTCAGTTCATAATGCTAAATGTTTTATAAATCAATCGGATTATCAAACGATAGACTGCAACATGACAAAAACAGTTGCACTGAGACTGAGCCATCTCGTTAAACCCAGCATGGCTGCGATGAATAACCTAATCATTAGACCTAATCAACGTCATATAGTCACCAACCGATCCATATTATTCTGTATTGTATGATCTGACCACGCAATGTTACAGTCCACTGCAGGCTATTTGATTTACAAAATGATTAGTATTATAACCGCCGTCCCTCAGTGCGGCAGCGGCGCTCCTCGTTGTGTCAGATTTAAAATAACAGAGCTGTCTCTAAGCTCTAAGCTCGAGACACGCCATGAGCGGGTGCATGGATATATATGTAGGCTATGTTTGTTCTTTTGGACACCGAACGGGGACGATACTTGGGGTCTTGGACATAGCTTCACTTCAGAGGAAACGGGGAGCTACTCACCAGTCACCACCACTGGAAATGGAATCCATTAGAATGTTATGGAAATGGTAGGCTACATTAACAGTCTAAAGTGAGCTACAAAAAACCTTTATTTCGGCGATAAGTCCATTGAACTCCGTTCTCACTCTCACACAGACACACACTGAAAGAAAAAAAAAGAGAGGGGGGAGAAGTGAGACGGGTTGCTGTTCGGTGTGGAGTGAGTGATTGATTGATTGATTGATTGATTGATTGATTGATTGATTGATTGCGCGGTTATTATTATTATTTTTTTATTTTTTATTAATTTAAATAATATTATTATTAGTTATTAATATTTATTATTATTATTTATTAGAATTTTTATTATTATATAATTTTTATTATTATTATATATGTATATATATATTTATTTATTCATTTTTTAAATATTTTTTATTATAATAATAATTAATAATTCATATTAATATTTTTTAAATATTTTTAAATATTTTTTAAATATTTGTTAGGCTACACGACGCGACAACACGACGCGATGCAGTACAGTACACAGAACGCGAACGCGAACGCGTTCTGCAACGCGGTGCAGAGCTGCAAGCCACAAAGCATGCGTCAAAGCATGCGTCAAAGCAGCGGTGCCATACTGCGCGAAACGGACGTATGCATGCACGCACGCGTGATTAAAAAAACTCAACGCGGCCATGCGCAGTGCAAATGCTATATGGTTTTTGTGGCACTTGCGCAGAACGCACGCACGCACGCATTAAAAAAATCTAACGCGGTTTGGTGACGCGTCTTGCGTTTAGGCTGGCACGGATGGAGCGCCATACACGCGCGCACACACACACACACACACACACACACACACACACACATTTCGATTTCTTTATTTGAGTCCACATTTATAAAATACATTATCAAGGACACAAATATTTTCAGTTGCTTCTGATATACTATGCACTCGAAACATCACGTGTCTCAGTGCTTGAGTCCAAACAAGCCCTAAATGTACAGAATATAGGCAACACATGAACTTATTCACAGACAACATTGGTCACTTCAGTCTGTCATATTACCAACACCGAAAGTAAATCATGGGTACAAAAAGCACCTTCTCCTCCAAATAGACCGACTGCCTATAATGGAGGAGATTGAACAGTATGTTGCAAGCTGCTTTGCCTTATACTTGGACAACCCTATAATCCTCAAGCCTCTGACCACACACACACACACACACACAAACACACACATGCACGCACACACAATGCACACGCACACACAATGCATGCACACACAGGCATGAGGGCACAGTGACCTCTGGCATATATGGTGTGTCTGTCTGTCTGTCTGTCTGTCTGTCTGTCTGTCATTATGCATAGTCACTGGTATTGTCACTGGGTCTGTACCATAGACTGTAAAAAATATGGACAAAGCGTTCCACGGGTCTAACATGAACGTAAAATGTGGACAAAGCGTTCCACGGGTCTAACATGAACGTAAAATGAAGCCTGTAATAATATGGTAATTCCTGATGTAAGTCGCCATCTTTCTAGATCCGTTTTGGACCAGCTGGCCATTGGCTGCCCAGACAACGAGGCGGGACTTCCCCCCTTCTTCTCCGTTGGTTTTTATTTTGACTCGAGTGGGAGGGGAATCCCGATCATAGACTGTAACGGTAGCCACGCCCCTCAGAACATACGCAATGTTTTTTTTTCTTTATGGTAATTTTTTTAATTAATGGGACCATAATTTTCCAAAAAGAATATTATGACATTAGAAATGAGACTTTAAACTAGTGACTGGAAGAAGAAAGTATTCATGACCATGTTTATTAAGGTAATACAGTCTAGGTGAAGTTGGGCCAAAATACATGGGCCTCTATGGAGCTATGGGGCTTTTTGGGTCCAGTCCAGCGCCACAACAGGCCATTATATGAACTACCGATTTCAAATGAGGCTTCACGAAATATCTGGCTGACTGCCCCCCTGGTCTGTACCTGGCAGTGTCCCAGGGGGAAGGGGGGTCTCCAGATTTTTCTTTTAATTTTGTGATGAAAAGGGCAAGTTACCCAGTAGGTACTAGGTCATTATCAAGTATTTTCAACTACCAGGTAACTAGCCTGACCTAAGCAGAGACATTTCTGGCCTAGATGGGAGGGTCGCGCCTCAGAAAAGCGCGCACCCTGATTGGATCTCATCGATCTGTCCGTCACCCCCGGCCCCTCCTCTCCCCCCTAGTGCAGCGCTACGTCACATAATTTAGAGCGACGCCCACCCGGAAGGGTTGACTCCCACTTTTAGACTGGTTCAGCCCACGGCTTTTTCCAGGCTTTCATCTTTCGCGCAGACGAAATGAAAGCCTGGGTATCGAGGCTACCAGGTAACTATATTCACTGTGTTTACATGGGTACTACCCAGTGTTTCTATGTATGTAATTGTATTTTTTTGTGGTATGTCAAATGTGTGTATGTGTTGCACAAAGGCCGCTGCAGGGTCGCAAGACCAATTTCAGTGCAAACTGACAATACATTTAGCCTACTATATCATATCATAATTATCAAACATGTCAGATACTGTAAATAGATTGATTTAGCTAACTTTATAGCAAATCTAATGGTGATGATGATGATGATGATAAAATACTAAGCATAGCTCTATTGTAGGTACTCAGAATGAATAGCCTTGATAACCGTGGCCATTCTTGGTACTTAATAAAACAATACATGTTGTGTCCTCATGTAAAAATAAAACAATACATGTTGTGTCCTCATGTAAAATTAAGCCTATCTGGATTAATGAGAATTGATTTACACTGCTTAATTACCATTCATTGTTAGTTATAGCTAATATAGTTAATAGCTAACCACTTCCCCCTGGCACCTCTAACTGCACTCTTCGGTGTGGTGGAACCAGATCAGGTTCAAAATAAGTCCAGGCCATTTTGCTCGCTACACTATACTAACATTGAACATTCCGTGGTATTACGGCCTTGTATACTGACCTGAGTCCTTTAAAACTTTTTAAAACTTGTTAAAATGTTATACTTTAAATTGTTATTTTAAATTTTTACTTGTGTGTGTATTGTGGAGCATCACCCAACGAACGTTTTTCTCAATGCTGTACCTGTACATCTATGTGACAATAAAACACCTTGAACCTTGAACTAGGAAGTTAATCCTTCAGGCCTGGAAGTCGGAAAAACCTCTGACAGTTGACATGTGGCTAAAGGAGCTGGGAGGAGTGCTGCATTATAACATCCGGTCCGTCTGTAAAAGTGCTCCGCTGCTATAAATCACTGGGCGCTATGATTTAATGGATTAAATAACCCCGGGCGTTCGGGGTATTAAAGGCTTTATGTATACCGTAGGCTAAAAGGCTGCTGATTCACAGTACAATATTGACATTGTGATTGTTCTGGAATCTAGGGACACTACCTCTAGACTATCTGTGTATGATGTAAAAACATTACAAATGATAGAGGATGTAATACTTGGTTGGAACTCCCTCTTTCAGGATAGGCATTTTTTGGCCTATGTGGAGAGTCACTTTCATGGATTTAATTACTTTTGCAGTAAAAGTAAAACTTTGGACAATCAATTTCATGAAGGAGACATCGACATCCTAAAGATATGAAAAAACCATGTCCCGTTTTGTTCGAGGTATCTCAAAAACGAATTTGTAGATTTTGATTACAAAACATGCATTGATTTAATATCGTTGCTGTCAGGAGGAAACCATGCACCTAACTCAATTTTTGAGGTTTTAGATTTTTAGTTATTATAATTTTTTTTGGAAAAGTGTTAAAAAGTGCTTCGGGCAAAACCTCTTAATTCCATTTGACCCTCAAACTGTCTGCTAAAGCAACTAACTCCACCACCTCTCCCCGTCTCATGGATTGACAATATATAAAGTCACAACACCAACTTTGATGAGGCAGTAATGCTTTGTTTTCCAAATATAAGGTTTTCTTTATTTTCATGAAAAATGAACATTTTGGAGTTAGGTGGTTTCAGCAGAGATATACTTATTGAACTTGTGAAATGGGACATTCTGCATAATGTATATACTTATACTTTTGGTACTGTATGATTTTTATGCCAATACTTTTTCTCAAGTAAATCTAAAATACTTGACTTTGACTTTTAATTATTTCTATATAGCAGTATTGATACATTTAGTTAAATAAAATAAAAAAGATCAGTACTTTTTCCACCACTGTTTAAGTCTAATTATAAAAGAAAGGCGAGAAAGGCTTCAATACTTGTTGGAAGGTGTTTAATTTGATCTGCACCTGAAAAGCATTATTTTGGGTGGTCCACAGTTCAAATATGATTATTTTGATGGGTCCACAGTTCAAATATGAATATCTTCAGGGGTCATGGCCTGAAAAGGTTGAGAACCCTGGGGAATGTCTACAGTGGGAAGAGCAGAAAGCCACTGAAAGTAGAGTAGCGGTACGCATTGTCGAATAGTTGATCATTCTCCGCCCAAGTGACCAAATTCACTGTGTCTCCGGCATCGAGTGGCAGAATCACTGCCTGGGTGGCGGTGTCACGGCCGTTTCCCTTGGGTCGCCAGGTGCTGACTTGACGCTGGCCGTTCTTCGCCAGATAGGCCCCCGAGTTGTAAACACATAAGCCGATCGTTTTGAAGATGAAGTGGAACGCTCCCTTACACGGAGCAGTGAAGATACCTGCAAGTCAGCAATATGGAATCACTATAGTGTTTTCGATTAATCTGTCATGGTTACGACGGAATGACAAAGTCTATGATCTATGAAACTTTTTCATCGGCAACACAATTTTACACATCATGTGTTTCTTCATTTCTCTCTCAGCTAAGGGGGGGGTCCTTTGGTGTGAAAAACATAAAGTAAAAACAACATCCGGAGTGGACCGCAGCTCAGAGCATGTACGGTGGGTCTTATAGGCTTGCTCGCCTTGTTACAGAAGCCCCTTTTGGACAAAACACTATGGGCTCCATTTTTGTCACCGCTAAACCCCTTATCCCTAAACTTCTTTGCCTTTTTTTTTACTATTTTGCAAAACATTTTTGAATAGTTAAAATGGCCAGTCTACAAGCTCACAAAGTGTCAATGTAGATTGGCTAGTTGAACTATTCAAAAATGTTTTTCAAGATAGTAAAAAAAAAGGCTAAGAAGTTTAGGGATAAGGGTTTAGCAGTGATGAAAATGGAGCCCTATATACAGTATGCAACGTCTTTGGTCATTATGACCAATGTCTCATATAAGACAGATGTGTAGAAAAAACTATACATTTATTGGTATAGTTATACTGTACTCTATTGTGCTCTGTACTGTATTGTAGTGTACTGTGCGGGGGTCCCCGGAACATCCAGTCCCCCAGGAACGCACCCAGGATGGCGGCCCGTTTCCGGCGAGCCGCCCCACGTCCAAAACGCCCCCAGGAACGCGCCCAGCAATCAAACACAAGTGTTTGGTCAAACCACGTGGGAGGCATACTTTGGTCCGACGGACCACTCGGGGTTAGGTTTAGGTGTGCTGCCCCGAGCTCGCGGTTATGGTTAGGGTGAGGGTTTGGGGTAGGTAGTGATGGGACCAATGGATCGGACCTATGCCCCGTCGGACAAAAGGCATGCACTCAAACCACGTGACTTCCATTGGAAAAGCATTGGGGAGGGTGTGCACGAAGCCTAATGGAGCGGAGGCACCGCTCAAAAATAAGTTAAAGGGATTTAGCCTAAGACCCAGCACACACGGTCGGAGCTGCACTGCGCTCTGGATGTTATGTCATTCTCTAACTCTCTCTACCCCTCTATTGGATATAATAACATCAGATTAACCCATTTAGAACTGAGGATGATTCTTAAAAAATGTCTTCTAAATCCTAAAAGTTTTCAGAAAAACCTATGTTTCTATGTCAGTGGTACTAAACCTTTGGCTTTTTCATGTCAAAGACCCCCAGAATTATCTGTATTTGGCCGCCGACCCCCATCTGAAAATATGTTGTTCCAGGGACTTTGAGTCAGATTTGAGTTAAAAACGTTCACAGAATATATATTCCAAGATTTGCACCACATTTTCACGATTTTTCAAAAATAGACCTACAAGTTCATAGCGTGGTACTACTACAGTACTCGGTGCCACGCTATGAGCTTGTAGATCGGCTATTTTTCAATATCTAAAGTATAACATAATGCTTAGAACACCAAAAGGGGTTCCCGCCCAAGCGGCCCAAAATAGGTACTGTAATACAATGGTTAATCCAGCGTTCTCCTTTAAAGACCCGTTCTGTGAGGCTCTCTGTACCTGTGCAAGCGTTGTAGGCGTTGCAGTTGTTGAAGAACACATTCCTGAACACGACAGTTTGCTCTTCACACGCAGGTCCAATACACACTTTTGCATCATCTCCCAGCGAGGCTGAAAAGCCCACTTTCTCACCGACTGAGGACAGAAGAGAAAGGGAGCAGGGAGAAAAACATTACATTTTCTCACCGTTTCATTACATTTTCTGTGACATTTGACATAATTTCAAGCTTGGTTAATCCATTAATCAGTTCAATCAATCAATCAATCAATCAATCAATCAATCAATAGCATTAAAATAATCCAAATAGATTTTCCATTCTGTCTAATTCATATAATTTGTTTAAAGGACCACTTCATCACTTTTCAACCTATACCTTCATATAATTGTCATGTTTTTTCTACTCGGTCTGTGTCTCATAGGAAGGCTGTGGGCCGTTCAGAAACCCGTCCACCAGTGACATAATTGATGGGAAAGCCAAGCTAATAGAAACTGCATGTTTTCTATTCCTGAAAAAGTCGCAATGTGAAAATGGAAGCCATCGTTCTCACGATAATAAAAATTAAAATATATATTTTTTTATTTAAATCTTAAAAAGATTAATCTGCCTAACGATGATGTCACTGGTGGATGGGTTTCTGAACTGCCCAAAGCCTGACACAGAATGAGTAGGAATAAATGGTGGTATATGAATATGAGGACCAATTATATGAAGATAAGTTGAAAAGTGGTGAAGTGGTCCTTTAATTAGTTGTAACAAACGCATCACTTTAACTTACCCTCTCTCTTGAGGTTTCCCACATCTTCGTCCAAGGTGGTCAATTGTGCTTCAGTTTCTCGCTGCTTAGACGTGAGCTCTGTGAACACATTAATCATCTCCAGTAATGAGGCTTCACTCAATGCTTTTCGTTAATACCTGATAACAGATTCTACAAATGTCTTCTTAATCATGACAGGTTTCTGAAAATGTCAGTGCTTCTCAAACTATGTCAAGTCAAGGACCCCAAAAATGATGTAATTATATTGGCCCCCGTCTGAAAATATGTTGTTCCAGGGAACCCCCAGAAGCAAAGGTATGAGTTAAAAACATTTGCTGTGAACGAATATATATTCAAAGATTTGTGTGCCGTGCCACAAGCTTGTAGATCTTCTATTTTACAACAGCTAAAGTTTGAAATAATGGTTAAAGTGGTTAAATGCTAAGGTGACACAGATCCCATGATCCACAGCTGAGCATTAACATTAGCTGTGGTAAAATGATAATACCCTGACACATTAGTTCCCCCGACATTTTAGAGATATTAAATTTAACAGTGAAGATATGCTAATATTGTGTTATGTGAACTGCATTCAGGATTCTTATCAATAAAGCAAATCAATCTAGTTATCTGATTGACAGAGCTTACCTGCATTCTGCTTCTTCAGAAAGTCCACTGCAGCCTGCAGCTCGGCCAGCTTAGCGTCCAACACTTGGCCAACACTCAGAAATTCGCACATTTTGGCGTTGTCGCACGGCGTGATTGTCTGTCTATGACTGTCTGTTTTCTATGCACCTGTTGGGTAGAGCTGCTAACACTGACACAGAGGAGGCCTTTTTATAAGCAGAGCCAGAGCTGTCACATGATAACTATTATCCGGTGCCACATCAACGTTGCATGGCAGTTACTGGGAAGTCGGAGGTGAAGAAATTTAGTTAGATTCTCAAGAAGGCAAAGGTGTACCTGATTGTCTGGGCTTGTAGCATGGGCATCGGATGAGTTGCGTCATCATTACAAGGAAATGTGCTCATACTGTATGGTAAATGGTACTGTTCCTGTTCCTTTATTTGCACTCATGTGGTCCAGGTAAACCATCTCGGTCACAGGAATTCACATTATCAAATGTCTTCTGAGGACCTGTCTGGCCCGGGTGGGTGCCAGTACCGGTTGAGTGTATTTCAGAAACCAAAAAGTAAAAAAAAAAAAAAACATCTTCCACTTTTTGGTTTCTGCAAAACACTCTTCCAGTGCTTGGGGGCCAGACTGGTCTGCAGAAAACACATGATAATGTGAATTCCTGTGACCGAGATGGTTTACATTAAATTTTATAGTTTTATAATTGTTTACTTGTTTACTGTTGCATTGTTTGCACTAAGTTCGTCTCTCTTTTGTTTCCATTATTTGCACTAATGTATTTCAGAAACCAAAAAGTAAAAAAAAAAACATCTTCCACTTTTTGGTTTCTGCAAAACACTCATCCAGTGCTTGGGGCCGGTCTGCAGAAAACACTGTGACCGAGATGGTTTACATTTTATTTTTATTCTTGTTTACTGTTGCATTGTTTACAGCACTGCGGTCTGTCTGTCGACTGTAGATGATCAGATATATATATAATATATATATATATATACAACGTTCATTCCGTCCGTAAATCGCTGTGTCGTACATATTGGTAGCCTATATTAGCCCAATATTGCCGTTACACATTTCACTGAGGTTTTTGTAAAGATTAAAATCTATCTTTGACAGCTCACCTGTTTTAGCGCATTTGTCACAGGGTGGCGTGTGTGAGGAGGTGTAATTCTAATGGAAATGTCACGTGTGGTCCAACTTTCTAATTACTGGGTAAAGACGATGTAATTATCAGACTTATTGCCCATTGTTCAACTCTTTAGAAGCTACAATTACCAGGTAAGTACAGGGTAATATTGTGGAAACAAAACACGCTTTCTTTTACAGTCCAGTTCCACCGTAATTACTGTGTAAATACCAGGTAAATATTTGTGTAAATACTGAGAGAGTACCAGGTAATATAATGGAAACAAACCACGCTTTCTTTTACAGTCCAGTTCCACCGTAATTACTGTGTAAATACTGAAAGTACCAGGTAGTAATATGGAAACAATCCATGCTTTCTTTTACAGTCACAGTTCTACAGTAATTACTGTGTAAATACCAGGTAAATATTTGTGTAAATACTGAGAGAGTATCAGGTAATATAATGGAAACAAACCACGCTTTCTTTTACAGTCCAGTTCCACTGTAATTACTGTGTAAATACTGAAAGTACCAGGTAGTAATATGGAAACAAACCATGCTTTCTTTTACAGTCACAGTTCCACTTTAATTACTTAGTATATACTAGGTAAATACTAGGGGTAATTACCAGGTAACACATGGTAGTCATCAGGTTAATATCTGGTAATTACAATGTAAATAGTCATTAACAGCCGCACGGTCACTGCACCACTTGATTGATAATGCATGAATCAATAATAAGTACTCATAATTACATGGCAATTCCCGGGTAGTAGTTAAGAAAATATTTGATAATTACCTAGTACTTACTGGGTATATTTCCCTGTAGTTGACATGTAATTGACTGGGTAATACATGGTAGTTATCAGGTTAATATATGGTAATAACAATGTAAATACTGTCATTAACAGCCTCACGGTCAACTGTACCAATTGATTGATAACACATGAATGAATAATTAATGGGTAAATACCTGGTAGTCGTCAGTGAATTGTATAGTAAATACTAGGTAACTGCTAGGTAACTACATGACCATTATCCAGTATTTACAGTGTAATTAATTGGTAACTACCTAGTATATAGGTTATAATTTCCTGGTAGTTGGCAGGACAATACGTAAGGATTACCTAGTACTTACTGGGGAAAACTTTGTATTTTCAATTATAGGTTTAAATTACTGGTATTGTAATTACCGGTCACATTACCTTGTAATTACCTGGTAAATACTCATACTTACATGGCAATTACTGGGTAGCAATACCTAGTAAATACACAGTAATAACCATATAATAGCATGGTTATTACTGTACTGTAAAAGAAAGGGTTACCAAGATCATTTCCACGTCTTCGGGTGCTTTGGTGGAGGATTCCCTTCTTGCCGGAGTTGTTTGCCCATAAAGTCCATAAAGTCATCCACCTCACTGAGGGGAGGGAGAAGAAAAATAAACAGACATGAGATGACACATTATTAACCCCCCCCCCCCCCCCCCCCCCCAAAAAAAAAGGTTGTGCAGGCAATAATTGGTAAGACCATTTAATTCAACCATTTCAATTAAACTCAAATCCAGATAGGACATGTAAATACTGTACAAAACAATTAAAAGAAAACTTGCTAAACATAGATAATCTGAAATATATACTTGTATGGATTATGTATTTAAACTAAACGTGACATGTCTCACTGAAAGTCATATCATGTAGTATGTATTGTACCTTTGATGCACGCCTGGGCCATCTAGGTATAGACGTTCTGCGTCGTCGAGGTTCACACCCTGAACCTGTGCAATTGCACATATCGTGGCCTGTCAGGTAGAACAAAAGAAAAAAAATACATAACTTGGTGAGGTCTCCCTTCAGCTCAAGCATGGTGGAGATAGGTTACCTGTGAACTATATCCACCCCATAAGGAGATTAATTGAGATTTTTCTTGGATAAGAAACTCTTGTATGGAAGATGTGGGTTACATCTATCATTATGTTTTAACAGCTGTTCCCGAGAGGGCAGTCACACCTGGCATTAATATATGTACATTGTCTGTGATCAGATTGTGATCAATCAGATTGTGCTTGGCCACAGTAACATGATTTAAATTACATCTGGCACTAACATGCATTTTGGGTGCGTTTACTCCTACAGTATACTTTCAAGTGGCCAAACACAATCTGATTGCTTTAGTGCGCCTCATGTCCTGCTTCAGCATGGCTTGAGCGAAGCATGAGCGGCTAGTGTGAAAGGATTAATTGGTTAACAAGGACGCCTAAATGAAACCTCACGGTTTTAGTGAACGCTCCTCTTATGTACGATGAGTGGTGTGGAACGGCCCTTGACTTCCGGATACAACACACTGAGGATGAACTCCATCTTGGTTTGCACACAGTGCTTTGTTGGAGTGGTGTCAAAGAAATTGGACAGGTGTGACCACAGTGACGCAGCCTGCTCGTCGTCTCTAAAATAAAAAAGAGCTTGGCATTTTGGGTCAGCCAAAAACCTGTCCAACCACTTGGATGGCTCTTCACCAGTGAGGACAGCCTGTGCAAAGATTTTTTTTAGAAAAAGTGTTAATGCACATAAATGCATTTCAACGCTCTTTGTCCTTGAAACTGACAACTGGATAATAGTAGTGGAAATGTATGGATAGTGCATTTTTCAACCTACTTTGAGGCGTTAACTGTCCCTCCTGCCATAATGACATCTACCAACTCATCTCCTGCAGCTTTCCGCTTCCGTGATGCAAGGATGTGTTGGGGGATGTCTCTGCTCACCCCACAGCTCCTTGGAACACGGTAAATGGGCTTCAGGTTTCCTGCACGAAGTGCGTCTGCCTGGCTTGTCCAGTGGGCAAACCTTTTGCCTTCCCTTTTCAATTAAGGAGAGGTTAGAAGTTAGTTAAGAGGCAACACCAAGTAATATAGTAATATTTTGCAGCTGACAAAACTATCCCTTTATTATCAAAGTCAAATCAGTTAGGGACGTCACGTCATACCCCTCCGTTTCAAAGCGCTCCATAAGTCTGACACACCACCACTTCCGTATCCAAGGCATGTCCCCCTAAAACGTGAGGGGCACAGGTTGAAGTTTTGGATATTTTACTAAAGAGAAAGCCATGCTGCATTTGCTACACATTCTGTGTTAATGAAAATACAAATGTTAGCTCACCTCCTTAAACTGAAATGGGGCATTTGTTGCAAGGCAACGTGTGTACTGAAACAGAAGATGAATAAAGACAATAGCATTAATTCAAAGCTGGGCGGAAGCATACTGTAGATATCACAAGACTGTTGATAGCTCCCAGTAGTTTACTAATTAATTTCACATTAAAAATTACAACTTCTCCAGCCACTGACGCTTCATCAGGTATAGGTATGCAATCTTGCATACCATGCCTAGACCTGACGAAGAGCCAGTGGCTCAAAACGTCACTAATGGGAGCTTATCCTGGAATCCAGACTGATTTACAAGTACAACCAAAGACATCTTACCATGAGCATAAAAATCCCACAGTCATTGCCTAACATCTGGCAGGGCAAATCCTAAAAATAAAAATAAATAAATAAAAAAATATAATGGCACTTGCATTCAGTGTCTACTGTACACTACTGTTTTTGAAGCCGCTTTAAATACCCCTGCAAAAAAATGAAAGCACTAATAAAGACATTGACAGTTTACTGTAAGCCTATACATTTTGTAGTAAGTAAATTATAAGTCACCGGAATGTCATGTCCAGTCATCTCTGTCCATCTGCCAGGGGTGATTTGCTGTGCAATCCGCCTAATTGTAAATTAAATAAATATATATATACACATCATTCTGCTGCAGCTTATCAACAGCCCAGGTGAACGTGGGCCATATCATATCTTCATCCAAACACCCAGAACACACCCTGTGCAAGTGCTCACCCTGTTGCAAGTGCTCGCAGAGTACTTGCAACAGAAACAAACAAGAAATGAATGAGGCAACTGCCTCAAAGCAAGGAAGAGGATAGAGGATGGTATCCTGTGTCAGAAACGTTCAATCAAATAAAATAAAGAATATGCAAACACAAAAACATGCAAACTGGCTGTAGGAACATAGCCAAAACAGAGAATACCGTACGCAAACTCAGAAACATGCAAACTGGCTGTAGGAACATAGCCAAAACAGAGTATACAGTACGCAAACTCAGAAACATGCAAACTGGCTGTAGGAACATAGCCAAAACAGAGTATACAGTACGCAAACTCAGAAACATGCAAACTGGCTGTAGGAACATAGCCAAAACAGAGTATACAGTACGCAAACTCAGAAACATGCAAACTGGCTGTAGGAACGTAGCCAACACAGAGTATACAGTACGCAAACTCAGAAACATGCAAACTGGCTGTAGGAACGTAGCCAAAACAGAGTATACAGTACGCAAACTCAAAAACATGCAAACTGGCTGTAGGAACGTAGCCAACAGAGGCTATAGTAAAATAGCCCAAACATTGCCATATGAACACGGCATTTTCCTATCTATAGACCTGAAGATGTCTCTGTACTGAAAATCGCCAAATCCAGATTGATGGAATGGATAAAAGGAGTCTAAAAATAACATTTCCTTCAGCAGTGGCTTCATGACCTATGGTGGGGCAAAATTAGTAAAAAGATGCACAAGGCCTTAAGTTATGAGGATACTACAGTGGCAGGTAAGTAAATTGTAATTGTATAGTAGGCTACTTCTCACTGTGAACTCAGAAAGGGCTTAAAAAAGGAATAAAGGAATAAAAACACGGCATAAAGCATTCAAATAATTGCAAATCAACAGAAACAAAACCGTACAATTAATCTCAGAAACAAAACCGCAGACACATTACACATGGAGGATAAAAGACAAAGACATTCAAAGACAAAGCTAACACCATCAGACACATAGTAAAACCTCTGAAATAATATATACATCTCCACAAAAGGTATGGGCATCACATGTTTATAGACTTGGCATCCATGGCTGATTTTACATAATTTTCTTATATCGCAAAGTCATTACACGTTGTAGTACTTACACACAAAGTGTAGTGATCTGGCCCAGTCTTGGCTTTGCTCCATGCTGGAAAGACCACCAGGTGCTTCGTGTCGATATCATCCTAATTATGAATGAGCGCAAGTTCTATTTGTTAGTCATTTGTAATTATGCAATTAATACACACAGAAACAGTTGCATAATAAAACTATATTAAGTATTTAGGTTAAAGTTGACATATATGAGAAATCTACATTTAAAAGTATTGAATGAGGCTTTGAACATAGACAAACTCACTGGAAAGTTTACATGGAGGACGCCTGCGTGCATGTACTTCCATGTAGGCACAACATACATGTCTGCAATGTATATGTCCTTGGCCTATGACCAAAAAAAATAGGTTTACAGCCATTTTATATAGTAGCATTCTCCAAAGTTTGTGTACTTATTCACATTAAAAGATCCAAAAGAAAAGTTTACACAATTCTTACATGTTGAAGAGCTTCCTCTTGTATGAGCTTCATGCAGGCATTCCCAATCTACAAAGAGTAAACATAACAATGAACATAGAAAAATACATGTCTTTTCTTTCCTCATATTTAAAAAAAATACTTCCCGCAACTCACATTTGAATCCATGTTTCGCTGTAACCCTAGGCTCTGAAATTCTTCCCGGGTAAGACATGTGTCCCCTTCCTTCACAATGATCTCCTCAGCAATACGTTTTGTGTCCAGGATGTAGTCGAGCTGCAGGGAAGAGCCATTAGTACAATACTGGTGTTTGTCATAAAAAGGACAGATACTTGTGCTTTGTAGTTTACCAGTTGATATTGGGCAGAGTTCAGCTCTTCTTCCCAAGGAAAATTTGCCTCTGAGGCTGAATTCACGACGGGTAGGGGGGAGTGAGTTGGTCCTAGAAGTGAAATATGTAAACAGAGCGTTTTTTCAAGGCACACAAACTATCTGTCTAACACAGACAACTAGTCTAACGTTGCATAGGTGATGAAAGTCACGCACATTTGTTAATTTTCCAACACCCTTGCATACATTATGGCAAATAAGATGCATGATTCCAGATGCAACAAATGTATTGATCAACTTCATTATCTGAACTCTGAGTCCTACGCTTCTATTTGATTTATCCTTCTCGTTCTGTGTATTTAAGAAAACAGGGAGAACGTGCTCTGTTGATGTGGTGGTGGTTTGGTTCTTTTGAACTTGTACCAGTGTATGATTTCTCAATTAAGTATACTTAAAAAGTGAATGAGTCCTACCGGTAACACTTCTTGTGGGTTCCACTAAACAGATGGTACCCATCTGTGTGTCCGGTGAGGGGTGTGGAGCTAATGATAGAAAACAAAAATACATCATGAATTGCACTGTGACACTATATTTGAAAAATACGGTTAAACATGTTACCTACTACCACCCTCCCAAGAGAAAAGATGGGAGAAAAGTGTGTCGACCCAGGGAAGCATGACAATATCACCATAATGTCAGAGCAGCTGACTCACACTCTTCCTGCTCCTGACTTCCTCTATCGGGGACATATGACATAGTGGTCACCACAGGCTGCTCGCTGTCATCATTCACTAGAGAGCAAGAGATGGGAGAAAGAAAAAACAAATCTGTTAACTCAGGGAAGAGAAGATGGGAGAAAAAGAAAAAAAAACTTCTGTTAACCCAGGGAAGACAAAGTATGATAATTGCACCATACAAACTTAAGTCAATCAGAGCAGCTGACTCACACTCTTGTTGCTCCTCACTTCCAATACTGTGGTCAGAGGACATAGTGGTCACCACAGGTTGTGGGAGAGGAGCTGTTGGATAAATTATGATTTTTTACCCACTTCTAAATAACAGATGTGAAAACAAATGGAAAGGACAAAAAACTCATCTGAATTGCATACCCATCACTATCCTTCCATAGCTGTCCAACTGCATCGACACATCTGCTGGCAGAATCTTACTGTATTGTCTTTTAATTGTGTTGTTCCTTGCAACATTGTAGTGGTGCAGTATATTTCTTTGCAGAAATATGTGTGTTGAGGGTGTTGTCATGTTCAGAAAATAGTTTTTTTTTTTCATTCCTGAAAACAGCTGCTCAGCACACTGACTGTTGATGCAACCAGCAAGCTCAGGTACAAGGTCTATCCTTCTGAGGACATCCCTTTCATCTTTGCTGTTTCCCTGGTGGAACACGTCACTCAAAGCAAAATGCTCTGATGACCCAGTGTGAGGGTGGCCGTTTTCATCAGCTGGCACCTTAGAGTAGGGCTGGGCGATATGACGATATATATCGTATTTTCGATAGAAAATGTCTATCACGAAAAAAAAGCTATATCGCTTATATCGCCGTTTCGCTTTACGGCAGTATTTTACGTCACAGCGCTTATATACGGCATGCCCAGCAGCCCACCGCGCGCACTGAAAACAGTGAGCCAACACCTTTCGGATGTCTTCTCTATTATATACTCTAAGGCCAACACGACCACAACACAAGCCGAGGTGGTGCTTGCACCTAAAAGAGGGGCAACGTCTTCCATTGTATGGATATGGAAGTGGTTTTGATTACATGAAGGGAGATGATGGCTGACGAGATTCAGAGCGGTGTAAGGGGCACGTTCGGAAATACCACACCGGAGCGAACTCATCTATCAGTTTGCATTGCACAGTGCGCCTAGTGCGCTATTTCCGAACGCGCCCTAAAGTAACCGGTCATTCACTGTTATAAATGCAGGTTTCATGTTGGGTCAAATTGATAAATTGCGTGAGCCACGCATGTTTTACACAGTTGAACAATAAGCTTGTCCGTCGCAAGGTTATAATAGTTTTGGTTTTTTCATTATAGTTTAGTTTTAGTTAGTTTTGACATATTTTTTTCTAATTCAGTTAGTTTTAGTTAGTTTTTAGAGCGGGTTTGCTAGTTTTAGTTTAGTTTTTATTTTGTGAAAATGCTTAGTTTTAGTTTAGTTTTAGTTTAGTTTTAGTTTTTTCGTACTTTGGTTTATTTGTAACGAAGTATAGGATTAAAAAAGATCAGAGCAAGTATTGTGTAATAAAAACTCAACAAAAGATACCATTTAAAAGTATATATATTCAGTCTCTGTTGGACAATCAACCATGACATACTTCGCATATTTTCCCATCCTCATCCACAAGGCACTTGCTTGCATCTCCCACACAGTCATATTCGAAGAAATCCCATATTGGGCTGTGGTGGCCACCTGCAAGACCTCAGAAAGGAGGACACTTTTGCGGGGCTCTCTCCCCAGCCCCCCCCCCCCCAAACAGACACACACAGTGTTTAGAAAAGCGCTATAAAATTCCAGATATTATTATTATTACTATACTATTGCACGCACCTGATTTTCACCACCATCATCTCCAGCAGTATGTCCACAGAGAACATATATTTGCTAATTCAATTAACCTTTTTAAATGATGGGGTACCACAAAGGTCATTCCTTTTATAATCAATTTATTTTATTTCATGTTTAGATATGTTTTATGTTGAATCTCTTTCTTGTGGGGTTTTTTATACAGTCTTATGGTCATCGGTGTGGGACATAGAATGAAGCCAGTAGCCTATGTTCACAGTGCTTTAGCCTCCCTTTCTTTATGATGTCGAGCCATATTGCTCATTAAATGTAGTTTTTCATTTTGCATTTTTGGTTTATTTATCCCTGCATTAACTATACTAAAGTGATTGTGAGAACACACATTCCACAAAAAACAAACAGACCATCCCACTGGCAGTGTTGACAGGTTTTGGAAGAGAAACAAGCAACCATGTCTATGAAAACAAGCCCAAAAGAAGCCTGACTAGGCTTAGTAGGCTATTTTATAAAACAAGGCCAAAGTCGCTTATAATTAAGCGGACATGGCAACGTCTCCTCTCTCTTTTTAAGACAGAGGGAGTGTGGCTGGCTCGCTGCGGAGCTGAGCAGCTCTGCGGAGATTTTAATACAGAGACAACGTAAATGACAGTTATGACACAAGCACTGTATATCACACAAAACCGGACAATTATGTGTCCGGCCAGAGGTTGAGTTGGGAGGAGGACAGGTGGTTCTAAAACCGGACTGTCCGGCGTGAAACCGGACGTCTGGCCACTCTTTCTGCCAACTTTTGCCATTTTTGCGAGATGCAAGCAGCAGCATTAAAACTTGAAGCGACCACGGGGCTGCACTGCAGAATGTAAACACGGGTCGTAAAGCGTTGTGACATGCTGCCTTACGGTGCTGAAAAGTGCCGTAAAAACGGCTCGGGAAATAAGGAAAAGAACCGAATTAATTTAAAAGGTTTATATTCTAAATGTCCGTAAGGCATATAAATATTGATAAAAAAACGATAACGAATGCCATTTTGTCTATCATTTCAGTTAGTTTTGTGAACACACAATACAGTTTTAGTTTAGTTATCGTTTTTTAATTTATTTTAGTTTCAGTTTAGTTTCAGTTAACTAAAATGTTTTTTTAATTCTAGTTTTCGTTTTTTCGTTAGTTATAGTTAACTATAATAACCTTGGTCCGTCGTCGGGTGCACTGCAAACTTCTTCCAAGACGAAGACGTTCCTCTTACCTGTGCAGTCCTCCTGCTGCGTGCGTGTCTGTCTTGTTTTATTGTTCCAAATAAATTATTCCATTTGAAAATTCCTTAATTCAGCAACAGCTTACAACAACAACACAAGACGCTGACTTTGTTGTGATCATCAAAAAAAAAGGAAAAGAAAAAGCCCCACTCGTCCCAGACTCCCATATACGATCGCGTTCTCTCTCACTCTCTCTCTCACTCTATCGCCTGTAGTCAATTACTTTATTTATTTTATTTGTATAGCACCTTTCATGACATGAAATGCAGCTCTCAAAGTGCTTTACAGAGCAATGGAGAAAAAAAGAAAAGCAAGGCAACGACATTAAAAAACAAGCAGTGATGCAATACAGTGAGGACATGAATAACAAAAAATAAAAGATCAATTAAAAGCAATGTTGTAGAAGTGGGTCTTGAGCTGTGCTTTAAAAATGTCTACAGAGGCTGAACAATTGAGTTCAGCCTCTAATTATTATTATATACATTTTATTTTGTAATATTTTTGTACTTGCTTTGGGCCTGTCTGTGCATGGGAAGGGCATCAGTATTATATTCATATAAGTAGAGTGGATAATGTGAATTTAATTGTTTTTTGAGTGGTGCAACCATTATAGACAGCTATGTGTGTCCCTGTCCCTGTATCCGAGCACGGAAATAGCATAACTATTGTCACCACCAAGTGTCACTGTTGTGCAGCCTAACACAGACAGAGGCCAGGGAGGAGAGCTTGTACAGTACAGTACAGTACAGTACAGTACAGTACAGTACAGTACAGTACAGTACAGTACAGTACAGTACAGTACAGTACAGTCCAAGTACAGTAAAGTACTCGACCTGAACAAAAATCAATTATTTTAGATAAAAAAATAGGTATCGTAAAAAATATGCTATATCGTGAGTATATCGTTATCGTGATAAAATAAATTCTATATCGTGATATGAGATTTTGTCATATCGCCCAGCCCTACCTTAGAGTGCTTCAACCAAGGCATATTCACATGAAGCTTTCCCCCTGAAGCCTGCTTGATGTTGTCTGGAGTAGGATCCAATACTCTTCCTTGGAAAGGGTGGTAAATCTCTGGCACTCTTTTGTTGGCATGTAATGCCAATCCCCTTGGATAGTCATACACACTTATGTTGGGAAAGTGTTTCCAGGAGAGCAAAAGATCTACATAGTCACGTGGACTCTCTGCTCTAAGTATATATTTCACCGAACACACGACACCACATGGACAGGTGATTACAGCATAGCCACCTATGAAATAACAAAAGTGTGCATTATTTTACTTTGACATACCCGTGTGTAAAATTAACATCTTATTTCCATTGTGGTCCTTATGTATGAGTAAAGCATTTACTGATGAATGGATGCCTGAGTGAGAGAGTGTGCCTACCACACCTGTTATGGTATATGCCTGTACATGTTTTTTTCTCACTTACCAGAGGCCTGGTAAGTGTTATATGTCACTCTATTTGACATCTTCTCCCGTAGTCTGAGGACAAGATCCATCTTTGAGCCTTTGTCATCCAAACCACACTGTTTGCATAGAACCCTTACTGCATCTACCTGTGATACAAATGCCAAAAGTCAATGTTGCCGTTAAGCATGCTTGAGATTTATTTAGCCATGTCATTTCACTATCAGAATTCACCTTCAAGTTCATAAGCTCATCACCAAGACGTTCTTCAGTGATCTGCTGGTCATCACTGTCATTTGATGCTTTAGGTTCTTTCATTTTCTCAAATTCAGTGTTCAGGACTACATTTGACTGCCTTGTCTGTGGGCCAATCCATGGTGACCAGTTGTGATAGCTGGGGGGCACAACAAAAGGGTTCTTCCGACCACCTTTGGAAATAAATGCGATTAGTGTTTTAGAGCCTACTTAGTTTAAGTTTCACGCATGAATACATTTTACAAAACAAACTGGTATTCAGTATGACTCACATGGAATCAATTCGCGACTGATCATTTCAGAGTCAACAGCATCCCAGAATGTCTGTATGTCCACACGACCATCATAATCTTGAGGTTGGCACGGGATTTCACTGACTGTTAAAACAAAACAACAGTTTGTGGTTGAAACCTACAATAGAAATGAGTATATGCTGCTATTAAAAGCTCCACTGTGTAGAACTTTAAATCAAGAGAATGGTTTGCTTAATCTTATGCGCTAATTTAAGGATGACATTTTGTACTATGCCAGCACTGAATCTATATATAAATGTGAAACATTTAATCAAACACACCTGGCATATTGAATACACCTTTTTTGTGAAGGTCCATCACAACAACAGCTGGACTGTAGCCACATGATACACACGCAAACATGTAATCATGTTCGGTAAGGACCTCAAAGTGGAGATAAGCTTGGAGAACCTTTTCCGTATTTGGGAAAGCCACTCGCTCTGTTGCTTCAATGGTCTCGATCACTCGACTCACAGCAGTATGAGTCTGGAAAAAATATGAGAAACAGGTGCAATGTATTGTACATGACTTTCCCTGAAGCCTGCTTGATGTTGTCTGGAGTAGGATCCAATAACCTTTCTTGGAAAGGATGGAAAATCTGGCGTATTTGTCTCTTGGCTAGTTATACACAGTCATGTTGGAAAAGTGTTTCCATATTATGTGACATTGCTATTTTGAAAGAAGACTGATGTTCTTCTAATCCTATTCAGTCTCACACTTTATTCATTAGAATTTCTGAGATTACACCTGAACCTGTCTTGGAGGATTCTTGAATAATCAGATGAGGTGAGAATACCACAATTCATAGTTAAGAGACATTTTACATGTTTTCAGCCATGACATTTTAACATAATGCAGTCTAATGTGTTTATAAATACATTATTACTGGTAATGGATCATCAAAAGCACACATTTGTCGGACGTTAGGTGGTTTGTTCTCACCTGTAATGCATTCCTTATCCACAGGCATAAGTGCAGAGACATGATTATGTGGTCATCAAAGTTGTGGACACCATCCTCCCACTCCTGGTACCTGTAAACCATGCTGCAATTCAGGCATGACTTTCTGTAGGTTGATATGCCTAAAAGGAACAATATAAACATGGCATGTCTTTTTAAACAAACTGAACATTATTGTGCAATGCATGTTTTGTCATGTACAGTATGATCATTAAGAGAGTATAAAAAAACGGATATTACTGACCTTCAACTACACCTGAAGTCGTCAGAATCCTCCCATCTGCAGTGATCCGTATAGGTTCGCTTAGAATGGCACCACACTCCTTGCATTTGGCCTCCTTTGGAATCAGGTACTTTGGAAAGGCATCTTTAGGCAATTTACCTCTGGACTGCAGTATGATCTCCTTAGGAAGTTCAGCAGGTATTTTTTTATGTTCCATGAGGTACTTTACCATCTGTTCAACACCTTTATCACATGGTGGATAACGTGGTGAATAATTCTCCTCCTGTTCTGTGGTTGGCTGTGGAGGATGAAGGGTTCCCTCTTCAGTAGTTTTCACCCTACTAAACAGTTGCCTTTCTGTCACAAACAGGTGCCATTTTGCAACTGCTTTGTGGATGCAAGAATGCCTTGGTTTTGAACAAGGACAATGCCAACTGTTCTGCTTACTATCATAAGCTACTATGACCCTTCCTAGTCTACTATAATAAGACACCTTCGACTCATACACAGAGATGTGGAACTTTGTGGATGGTCCACCAACAGTCAGCTTGACAGACAGGGGCACACCCTCAGCATCTGCCTCGTGTTGATGCTGTATGAGACTGGCCTTGCGATCCTCACCAAACCACTTATTCTGCACCATTGTCACCAAGGCCTCCTCTGTCAAAGTCACTGTTGTGTTGTCTGCAAGTGGGGCGTACAGTAATGAACGTATATGCTCACATTCAAAGGTTAGCATCCTACTCCTTAAAGCAAAATCATAATTTAGACGACATTGGTCAAGCTCACAAATAATCTTCTGTGTGGATCCCCAAATTTTCTTAACAACGTGTATGGGTGTTGCTGGACCAGAAAACGACTTTTCAACAGCAAACACACCATTCCTCACATCAATGCACTCACTGGCCAGAAATCTGTCTTTGGACACTGGTTCAAAGGAATCCATATGCTTTCTTTGTAAATGTACTTTTAAGTTTTTCTGATTTAATTCCCGCTCGCAGTGTGGACAAGTTACCATGACTTTTGCAGACTTTTGTAGGCTTTTGTAGGCTTGGGCCTCTGTGGGCTGTCCAAGGGCCTGGACAACTGGCTGCTTGTGGGGGACCTCTGTGGGCTGTCCAAGGGCCTGGACCACTGGCTGCTTGTGGGGGACCTCTGGGTGCTGTCCAAGGGCCTGGACCACTGGCTGCTTGTGGGGGACCTCTGGGTGCTGTCCAAGGGCCTGGACCACTGGCTGCTTGTGGGGGACCTCTGGGTGCTGTCCAAGGGCCTGGACCACTGGCTGCTTGTGGGGGACCTCTGGGTGCTGTCCAAGGGCCTGGACCACTGGCTGCTTGTGGGGGACCTCTGGGTGCTGTCCAAGGGCCTGGACCACTGGCTGCTTGTGGGGGACCTCTGGGTGCTGTCCAAGGGCCTGGACCACTGGCTGCTTGTGGGGGACCTCTGGGTGCTGTCCAAGGGCCTGGACCACTGGCTGCTTGTGGGGGACCTCTGGGTGCTGTCCAAGGGCCTGGACCACTGGCTGCTTGTGGGGGACCTCTGGGTGCTGTCCAAGGGCCTGGACCACTGGCTGCTTGTGGGGGACCTCTGGGTGCTGTCCAAGGGCCTGGACCACTGGCTGCTTGTGGGGACCTCTGAGTGCTGTCCAAGGGCCTGGACCACTGGCTGCTTGTGGGGGACCTCTGGTTGTCGTATCACAGCCTCTGGGTGCTGTCCAAGGGCCTGGACCACTGGCTGCTTGTGGGGGACCTCTGGTTGTCGTATCACGGCCTCTGTGGGCTGTCCAAGGGCATGGGCTTCCGGGTGCTTGTGGGGGACCTCTGGGTGCTTTTTAATGGCTCCTGAGTCCTTGTCATGCACTTTCAGGTGTGTCAAAAAAGATGCTCTATTGAGTATTGTGGCTGTGCAGTAGCAACAATGGAAGTGTGTGGTTTTTCGGCAATTCAAGCCACACTTTATGATTGTGAACTCTGAAAGAGGGAACAACAGTTAGTAACAGTGACTGCGTATACATGGACCCTAATATTCCACTTATAATCAGAATGACAGCGCAATCTGAATTAAACTGTCAAGTGGAAGAGATTATTCCAATCCAGTGTTATCTGAAGTAATTCTCACTCTGGTTGAGAGCGGTGGTATAAACCTTTTGATATTCAGAACAGGAAAATATCAGTATGTAAACACTTATGCCAATCATTTCTCTCCGTTTGGTATTATTCCGTAGTATTTTTATTCTGATTGAGCTGTCATTTTGATTATAAATGGTATAATAGGGTCCATTTAACTTACAAAGTGTAAAAACAGAGAAAACGGCATGAATCCTAGTCTATTAAATGACTGTGTAAATGGTAACATAAGAGTGCAAAGGAACAATTTAAGGGCCAAGAATAACGAGGCAGATTTTGTTTTCCAATGCAGGATAAAAAAAAAACTACAGCTGAATAAAAACAGTGCATGCTAAAATAGGTCAAATCAAAATACATGATATTCCATAAATATAGTACCTCTGTGCTTCACTGAAGCATGGCCTTTGATGTGGTAGTTGTCCAACATATACTGGCCACCATTGAAAGGACAGAAAGGACATCTGTACTGTTCAGTAAATTTGCAGTATTCTGCTTTGGGACTCCCACCACCTTCATGTAACACAGATATGTGTCTCTACATAAGAGAAAACAAGCATAGACATAATAGGCACGATAATTACTATAGGATAAAAGGCACGATAAAATAAGCAACTAATTTCAATATTGTAACGTTATTGTGTAGACTCAACTTGTAACTTCGGCTAGGCCGTTAGCATATGAACCAGCGCATGAATGCACAGTCTTCCAGACATAAAGTGCTGGTGCTTACAACTGTACATGTAGACCTTGTTGTATGTGTGTGTGTGTGTGTGTGTGTGTGTGTGTGTGTGTGTGTGTGTATGTGTATGTGTATGTGTATGTGTATGTGTATGTATGTATGTATCAGATATAATCTCTAACAAAAAAAATCTGTCACATTTAGTGGTTCTCAAAAGTGGGATCCAGGGACCCACAGGGTTCCTCCTTGAGGAGTTTCCAAATGGACCCTTTACAGGTCTGTAAGTTACTGTAACGCTGAGAATGAACAAATGGAACCAAATGGACCCTTACAGGTACATTTGGTTTTATTTGTACACTCATAGTTATGGGTAGGGGTGGGTCCCGAAACTCGGGACCAAGTATGTACCGAACCGAACGTGCCTGGGTACCGGGTACCCATTACAATAATTCAATTTCGGTTCTCTCTATCGGTTCTCACAGACACGCGGTCACACGCTATTTATTTATTTTCTACCCTTTTAATAGAAGCGCAGGGAACAGAGCTGATCTACAAGCCTACACCGCGTTCACGCGTTGCATCAGCGACGCGTTGTGGGCTTGTGGCTTGCAGAGGCGGGTCTCATTTATTTAAAACGATAAGCATTGAAGCAACAACTGTTGCAGCCTTCATGAAAGCAGTGACGCACAAATAATTAGGCTTAATAAAACAAGTCAACTGCCTGACGCAGGCATTACCTCTCAAAAAAAAAAATAGCCTATAATCAAAGCTTCTCTTCCGATTGAAACTCATGATGTGAAAACACCAAAAAAAGCACCAGTCCTGGAGCTCCAGGCGCGCTAATTTGCGCCGCGGTCTACGCCGCTCTCAGACCCTTCCGACGAGGCTCTTTCTTGGGGTAGAAAAGTGTGGATGACCGCGGCTCAAATTAGCGCGCCTGGAGCCCAGGAGGTCAGGGGCCTTTTCCCCTGTCCCATGCGTGATTCGCCGCAGATTTTTCGCCCCACTTGGGCCATCCCATATGTGTTCTTTGTTCTCCTTGCATATTCTAAAATGCAACCACACTTTAGATTTATTTTGTGGCGGCATGAGTGCAGGCTGCTGTGTGTGTGTGTGTGTGTTGACTTCCTTGTTGTTACCACCACGAGTGAGGGGGAGAGGGGAGCCGTTCTCACCTATTGGCTGGAGATGCCCCCCCCCCCCATTAGCGATGCTAATTTGTGTGTGTGTGTGTGTGTGTGTGTGTGTGTGTGTGTTGCTCTCAGATCTCAGACATGCTTTTATTTGTCATTGTCAGTAGTTAGTTGCGAACGCAGTGAGCCACTTACTATGAGACCCTGCTGCTCATGTCTGTGTGTCTGTCTGTGTGTCTGTCCCGCTGTGACACCACCCGCCCGCCCCCAGAGGGCGCAGCTGTAGCACACACACACACAGGGCGCAGCTGTAGCACACACACACACAGGGCGCAGCTGTAGCACACACACACACACACACACACACACACACACACACACACACACACACACACACACACAACCACACACACGAGCTGCGTTCGCTTCCCGCGTTTGCGCGTCTTACTTGTAGTAAGAGAAGTAGCCTACAACACTATTGCCCTGGGTAAATTTTATTTAAAATAATCACTATATTATCCACAAATGGCTCAATAAAGGAGAGGATGTTACACTATTCATTGTACATTATATATATACTCAAATTGACATTGAGCTTTTTTGTTAAATAAACATTTGACCTCTTATTTAAGTTATTTTATACCATTTTGGAACCGAAATAGGGAACCGTTAAGAACCGGAATCGATAAGCAGAACCGGAATCGGTACCGGTCTCGAAAAAATCCTAACGATACCCATCCCTAGTTATGGGTCCTTGAAATTAAAAAGTTTGAGAACCACTGATTTCAAGAAAGCCTCTTCACTTCTGTATGAATATTCAGCTTTATAACTAAATAAAATAATCTCTCTAAAGTCTCTCTAAAGGCTTAGAGGTAGCCCATTCTGAAACCACCATATGGTTTTATTTGCCAGATTGTACAACAAAGGATTTCATCAACATTGTAAACATGAGCCAATTGCTAGTGCTAATGTTATTGCTATTAGTTAGCTGACGTACAGAACAAGTGCCCAGCAGATTTCACGATTGCGCTGCACGGATTTAACATGACAATTACACGCACATTATTAATTACAAGTCAATTATTAAAAGTACATAATGCATAATATCATGAATACATCATATCAGTCTCACTTACTTCCATGGTTTAACTGCTGTTTGCGGTTATGTTGTTTGACTGCTGCAGCTGCTTCGACTCATGGGGTCAGTGCTAGTAGTACCCGGAAACAGTAGGACGCCCGCGGGGGAACTTTTAAATGGTTCGACCCTGCCCAGAATGGGAGGGGTTGATGGTTTAACTACACCCACAATCACTGTTTAACTCCGCCCACCATCAGCTCCTCCCCGATCTGCAAGCTGCAGTCAGGGGCTTCTCGTCCTGTCCGCGCGCAAGCCGCTGCCTGTGTCTGTCGTCGTAGAGTTATTTAGCCCCCCCCCCCCCCTCCCCTCACAAAATCGATATTGATGCTGGTTGGTTGCACCTCCAAGACAATGACTTGGCCAGGCCCCAAATACCTGTTTATCGGTCGGGAGTGGCTTCGAGAGAACCACCATGCTTGTCTCGAAAAGCTTGAATGATGCTCCTTTTATCTGCAAAGTTTTGTTTCATAAAAATCCACCATAGACATGTTATAAGCTACTTTATGTCAAGTGATTTTTTTGAGTGGTGCAACCACTCCAAGGAACAGCAATGTCCGTGTTCACCTATGTGCCTATGTGTTGGTTAATGAGCACCTGAGCACCAGTATATGACTATGAGTACCAGTAGGGGCACTGTTGTGCCAGAAACAGAGAGGGCTAGTGCTGCACTGTTGCCTGCTAATGAGAGAGAGAGAGAGAGAGAGAGAGAGAGAGAGAGAGAGAGAGAGAGAGAGAGAGAGCCACTCAGTTCACACGGGTGTGATTTTTCCAAGTGTTGGGGTTTGGAACTCTTTCAGTAACATCCTGCTGCCTCCTGCATTATGTGCAAATTCAAAACAGGTGGTACGCAGGGCTGTTGAGTGACATTAATCAACGAGCGCTTCCAAACTCCAATCACCTGCAAGGAATGTATTGACATAAAGCAGATCATAACATGTCTACCATGGACTTTTATGAAACAAACACTTTGCAGATTGAAGGAGGATAATTAAAGCTTTTCGCACAGCTGCAATGTTGGTGGGGTTGACATAATGTAATACAATTAGATAGGACTTTGTCTGTTTGGATGTATGGGCGGTCATCGGCCGTGTGTATTATGGTCTATTGAGTATTCAAGCATGAGTATTCTGAACATATTGAGCATCTCAGAACATCTGTAGCTCCGAAAGGTTTAGATAGAAGATAGAGGCATGTTTTAAGTGGGCGTGATGGTTATTTTTAAAAGGGCGTGGTCGTTTTGGGGTATTTCGCCACGGATAGACTTTTTCACAGTTCCTAAGTTGTTTGCAGCGGTTATATTAGCCAAGAACAGTTGAGATATTCTCCGCTAAATGAAGTGCATGGTCCTGGAGTATAAATGGTTCTGTGGAAACACTATACAAGATGCCCGACAGGGGGCACCCTTGTCTCACTGACCTTTCCAAAGGAAAAGTGTCAGTCAGAACTCCATTTCACTTTACACAGTACAGCTCTTGGCATTACTACTATACAGCAGCTGAATCCATTTAATGAGCATAGGCCCAAAACCGCATATCTCTCCATTGTTTGGTAAAGGAAATAATGCTGAACTCTCAAATGCTTTATATATAAAAAAAAAACATTCTGGACGGGAACACCCTTTTGGTGTTTTAAGCATTATGTAATCCTTTAGCTATTGAAAAATAGCAGTTCTACAAGCTCATAGCATGGCAGCTTGTAGATCTGCTACTTTTTTATTGTGAAAATGTGGCGCAAATCTTAGAATGTATATTCTTCCAGAGAAAACGTTTTTTAACTCAAATCTTTGCTTCTGGGGGGGTTGGTGTTCAGATGGGGGTTGGTGGCCTATAACATATAATTGTTGGGGTCCTTGACATGAAATATTGAGAACCACTGATATAGAAACATGAGGTATTTCAGAAAACTTTTAGAAGACATTGTTTTTATTTCAACGTCAGGCCTAAATAGTCTATATTTAAGATTATACCACCTTCTCCATCATTATTCATATGGGAAATCACATCTCGCATTGTGCATATTATATCTTCCATATATCTGTATGCCTGTGTAGAAGATATAATGCTACCCAATACCTTTTTTATCCTATTTGCCAGAATCTTATAGCAATAAAGTCATTGTTCAAGAGACTGATTGGTCTGTAGTTCTCTACTACTTCTCTACAGTCTTCTACCCTTATTCTTATACAAAATTGTGATTACACCAGTCGACATGGATTGTGACACCAGCTGCATCCTCCATATGCCTGTAAAGCCTAGGTGCCACCGTGCCAGCACCTCTGAAAAGGTTTTATAAAAGTCCCCTGTTAGCCAATCTGACCCTGGGCTCTTGTTAGGCTGAATAATATAGCCTCTCTAAGCTGCATCAATCAATCAATATATCATCATCACATACAGTAGCTGGTTCTCAGATTCACTTATTTTCACCTTCAAAGCATTCTCAACACACTCATTGTCAACGTCACTTTTCCTGAATACTGTAAGTCCCTATAAAATGATTCTACCGTTTACAGAATTTCCTTTTCACCATTTTTATTGAATGAATATAATTTATCTTTTGCTTAGTTCAAGCACTATAGGAAGAAGGAAGTACATGTTTCACCCTCAACAGCATATTGTGCCCTACTCCTCACAATTGCATGCATAGGCTACACTTGTTTTTCTCATATTCATCTAACGCAGGCTTTATTTTCAAATATGTTTTAACATTGTAATTCATATTATTACCAGCATTTTCAATTTCCCTGGATAGCTTTTCCCTCAGTTCATTTTCCTCCTGCTTCTTTCTGAAATGACTTTGTTTTGCATAATATAGGCCTATACTTTTCTTTTTCAGGGTCTCCCACCATTCACTATAGCAAGTTCCCAAACTTGTTCATGCCAAGGAAAGGACCCCCAAATTGACACTTATTAGGGGAAACTATCCCTGTGGCAATTGTGCTCACTGCAGCAATACTTTTAAGGCTGCTTTTTTCACTCATCCCCATACAGGCAAGAAGTTCAAAATTCAGAGTATAATCACTTGTATTTCCATGTGGTCTATATGATCCGTTGCTCATGTGGATTGGCCTATGTGGGCAAAACCACTAGACCGCTCAAGCAACGAATTAGTGAACATAAGAGCTCTTTGATTCAGAACTTCTTGCCTCGTTGAGTGAATTTGGTTTGTGTATGTATGTATTTGGTTAGAATGGGTAGGGTTTAAAAAAAGGCAAGAATTTGCTCTGGTGCACTGGCCTAAAAGTGGGTCCTTAAAAACTGCTAAAACGTCTGAGATGTATGTATGTAGGTATGTATGTGTGTGTGTATTTTAAAAGGGGGGGGGGGGCTTTTTGGTAAAAATCCCTGCCCGCAATACCTTCATATATTTAAAATGAGTCCAAAATAGGGTTACCAGTGAAGGGCCAACTGCCTATTCACTGGGGACTATGCAAGGCAGAGGCGTCCACCCCCCTGAGTCCAAGTTTAAGCTAGACCGCATATGTATGTATGTATGTATGTATGTATGTATGTATGTATGTATGTATGTATGTATATATATATATATATATATATATATTATACATGTATTTTTCCACTCTCTGTCTGTATGTCATGAGAGCAGGACCTGGTGACTTTTGTCTCTTATTGTTAACTATGTTGATTTCCTAATGTATTTGTACAACCATTAGTCTTTACATCTTTTACAAGCTCGGTGCCGCGCTACGAGCTTGTAGGTCTGCTCTGCACTCCATCAATGCAGGATTATATCATTATGACTGTCGTTTATGACAGCTACTGTAGCTGCTGCATCAGTCACTGCTTCATAATCAGTTGGCTCACTGGAACGTTACCTAAGGTGTTACCAATGATGTAGTCTCTCGAGACAGACTGTTGGGGGCGATATTGATGCTGGTTGGTTGCACCTCCAAGACAATGACTTGGCCAGGCCCCAAATACCTGTTTATCGGTCGGGAGTGGCTTCGAGAAAACCACCATGATTGTCTCGAACTTTGAGACACCACCAGTGATGCAGCCTGCATCACCTGTGCTGCATACTGCAAGCAGATGGTGAAGCGACCGACTCGCATGTGGGAGGCCTGATTCCCGAGAATTGAGTTGCTGAAAAACAATAATAGCAGACCTACAAGCTCGGTGCCGCGCTACGAGCTTGTAGGTCTGCTATTTTTCAATAGCATAACATAATGCTTAAAACACAGACAGGGGTCCCCTCTCACCATGTGTATGTATGTATATATGTATGTTGAGAAGTGGAGAATTTGGTCAGGCCTTCGACACATGTGTCGAACTCAGAACTCGAGTAAAAAAAGGCTTGTGAAGTGGCCCTTCGGAACGCGTGCAGCAAAGTTCGTGTTTGAGTGTGTTGAAGCTTGCTCCACCCAGCACCCTGAAGTTGTCTGTTTGTCCCTAGGTGCAATTTTTTATTTTTTTGTAATATTTTAGTTTTGGTCAGTTTGAAAAACTCACCAAAACTCAACAAAAAAGAAAGGGAAATCCACCGGGAAATTGCCATAGCTCACAAGCGGTGTGTCTGGCATTGTTGCACGGCAGTCAAGCCCGCGGTCTCTTCATTAATCTTTCAGTTATGCTGGCTTGACTCGACCGTTCAATTCGACACATGTGTCGCACAAAGGTTTTCACAAAACTTTCCTTGACCCCAAAATGATATGTAATTGGCCACCGACCCCCATCTGGAAATATGTTGTTCCAGTGGACACCCCCAGAAGCAAAGATTTGAGTTAAAAACATTCGCTCTGAAAGAATATATATATTCAAAGATTTGCACCACATTTTCACGATTTTTCAAAAATAGCAGATCTACAAGCTCATAGCGTGGCACTCGGTGTCGTGCTATGAGTCCTTTTTTAGTACAATCTATTGGTAAAAATGAAATAGAGGTCCATTTTAAAACAACCGGCATCCAACAGCCAATACAAACAATGTAAAAACAAACAAAAAAGAAATTAAATTAATAGCCTACTAATGTAAACAATTAAAAACAAATGGCTTTGTAAATGAATGCTGGTTGTTTGCACCTCCAAGACAATGACTTGGCCAGGCCCCAAATACCTGTTTATCGGTCGGGAGTGGCTTCGAGAAACGGAAGCCTTGTTGCGTTTTTATTTAGCTTGTTATGGGGGCATGGTTAAATCAATGTATTTAGTGTCACGGTCAGTCATCCATGCTGGCGCTGTATAATACTACAAATATTAGCCGTCCCAAATGTCAGGCTCAACCGCCGCCTATGCAGGCAGTGACGCATCCAGTCAGGATGCTCTCTGTGGTTCCTCTGTAGAAGATTATGGAACCGTGCCCCGATAATTAATATTCCAAGGAGGCAACAGCAACATGTAAATTGTTTTTTAATAATTCAAATAGTCAACTTGATGAAGGGCTATGGTCAGTGGTTGCTATACAATTGTTACTTTTACATATTCTATGCGATTAGGGTATTAATATGAATAATCTTGCATTGTCATTCAAGCTAATGTGTAATCCCTCCATTTTATGACATGTGTTTTGTTTATATATTCTTTTACAGAACAGTGTTTGTTATGAGCAGTAAGCCATAGTGTAAATAGGAGGTTATTGTTCCTTTGCATAGGCTCAACTTATGTAACTTAGATAGCATTTTATGTAGACATACAGTAGCACTCTAGTGTATGCGCATAGGTCCATTATATATAGATATTCCACTGTTAGGTTGTTTGCTTACGTATGATTCATGATAAAAAAAAATATGTATGTGATATATTACCATGTTTTTGTTCTTTTTCTTTAAGATTTAAAGATTTAAAGATTTTTTTAAATCACAGTTAAGCAACTTTACTTACTTTTGTATTGTATCCTTTTCTTTGTGTTACTTATCTCTATTGTTGGATGAACACCTCATTGAAGTTGGTATTCTGTACATATAGTCCATTATGAAGGCATGAAACCCATTCAAAGCGCATTGGAACTGAATGCACCTTCATTACTGTAAAGTCGACGGTTGTCACTTAACTATTCATACAGTTTTAAACAGTTGAATTGATGAGATATGTAATGTTTTTTTCTTTGTGTGTAGTAGAGGAAGCTCCCATCGGTTACCATGAACACAAACACATCCAACAGCAGCAGCAGGAGACACACAGTGTTTTCAACATATCTAAACCGAAAGCTGCTACGGTAACTAAACTGACCTTTTAACATAGATAAAATACTTTATTGACAATTTAAAGTGCCAACGTGGATTACACACTAACACTTTTCAAGAGGGATTTGGCCATGGAAGATCCTCGTCAAACACATTTTCATTCAAAACAACACAAAAACAACTAGAAAAAGTGCCCTTCCGGGCACAGGTCTCCACCAGGTTATCCACAGATCCGTGCAGTTAGAGGTAAAAACACTTTTCGGCCAGTTATAGCGCCACCTTGAGGCTGAGTTGAAATTGTTCATGTGGCATTTCGTCCTCGGCCTAGTGGGAATGTGGGTGCACAATTTCACGGAAATCACGCGATGTGTTCATGATTTGCAGCATTTTGTTAGAAACTGAGCACTCCTGTGAACTTTGGAAGCCAATCTTAACCAATCAGGATGGAGTCTGATAAATCTGAAAGACCCGTTTCGTTGAATGGCTCTAGAGAGACTGTGTACCAATTTGCGTGATGTTTGGACAAAATCTGTAGGTGTACTGTGCAAAAACTTGTTTTGCACAAAGCGGCCTCCTGGTGGCGCTATAACAGGCCGTTCTGGAAAGTTTGGGGCAGAGGTTCATGGTTGGCATCCAGGGAGTGTGTGTGCAAAATATGGCATCGACCGGGTTAACGGTGGCCGAGATTAGCTGTTCACGGACACACGGACGGACACGCGGACGGACGGACACGCGGACGGACGGAGTGCAAAACATACTCTCCCCACATGCCTTCGGCCTGGTGGAGACAATTAATGCAGAGTGAAAACATCACAGAGCACACGTTACACCAGAGCAAAGAACAATGAAGAATCCTAAATAATCATAATACCTCTCCATCATCTTCAGGGGGGTTCCTGGCCCTGAGGCCGGGGCCACTGGAAAATATATGCAAAACATGTGTTCATTCTATCTGATAATAAATGCATTTTGTTCTCAGTCCCCCTGGCCAAATGAGATATAGTCTTCTGGACTATAGACAGGGCTATTTGTGTCTATGTTATAATGTTAGTAGCCTATGCATGCGTTGGCATGTACAGTAGGTTCTGGTTCTATTTTATGTAGAAGTTAAACATCAGCAGGGTCACCACTGTCTCTGCTAACACAATCTGAGAACCCATCGTCAAACAATAAAGGAAAAACAGCGCCCTCTTTGCCAGTCAACAGTCTGTTGAGAGACTACTGCTAAACTGATCATGAGCTAAACCTAGAAGTGTGTTACATCACCATCCCCTGGTGGACAAACTTGTAAACAGCATGACATGCAGTATATAATGCATAATGAACTGTGAACAGACAAAGCAACAAGAGACATCCTCATCCTTACATAAGTAATAGGAAGAATATAAACATGAGGCAGGCGCAATCTGTAATCTAGTAAGAGAGTAATGACACTCTGTTGACTCCCCTTGTAAGTGTAACAATGGAATGCGGAAGTGCTCATCCTATCTCAATGGGATAGTTCCAGCCATAGGAGCAATGATTGGAACTATATAGCATAGGCACCCGGGCTTTGCCGCGAGATCAAAGCGTGTCGCCACTCTTACTAGATTACTCTGAGTATCACATGCATGCTAAACAGACTAGACTGAGGGACAGCTTCTGCTGCACATCTATTTATTCACTCATAATTAAATATATCTACCTGCTGCACTTTAGACCAGCTCTGCTTTCCCCCCCCACTTTCTTCACTATTCACCAGTGGTAGAAGGTATTTTAACACGTGGTGATGTTGAAGCGTGGGCGGGGCTCTGCTGGAAATGACATACATCAAACATATCAGATATCAGTGATTCACTGGTGTGTTACCTCAAACTTTACTATGCTCTGCTCTCTACCTGTCCTCAAACGAGCATGACAGTGTAATCAAAATAATAATGGTCAGATCATCGCATACAGACAGATTATTTATTTACTGCGGAGAGAACACATGTTTGACTGATCACTCGTCACTCTCGTGGTGTTTTTCCCCCTCTCCCTCATGGTTCCATAAGGATATGTAGGCTACAGGAGAAGGAGAAGTAGTCCGCACACTGTTTGTAGCTCCCACAGGAATTGTATTAGGTATAAGGATGACAACGTTTCGACCCCTTATGGGTCTTCGTCAGGTGGCCTTGGCCTCGTTTAACAGCCACGGCAATGTTATGATGATGAAGATTGTTGTCAGAACTTTGCTCTCTTAATTCCCTGACGTGTTCACTTGTTCCAGCTTATTGTTCCACCTTGTTTCAGGAATACACAAAATACACATTAACGAAGGAGCCAAACTGCAAATAAGTTTGTCATGGATAATGCTTGGTCACTGTCACATGAGACACACACTATAGCTGTTTCAGTAATATGTCCTTCTTCTATAGGTCCCTACGAATCCATTACACACTTTGTGTATATTATGTGTGAAAGATTCCACTCCCCTTAACGCCCAGTCCACCACAATTCACAGTGCATCTACTGTACTAGTTGTAACAATTATCCCCAAAGGCACCTCGGGTCTGCAACTTGCATAGTTGTGGACTGGGCTTATATTAAAAGGTCCAAGGACTGATTGCTTGACTTATTGGTAGCTTCTTTACCTTCTATAAGAGTTCAGGTGTCCATAATAAATTAACAGGAAGTTGTCACAACAGTCCTGCTTATAATACATTTTGTATCTCTATGTCACTGGATTTCCACTAAACTCAAGTCAGATTGCAGAATGTGTGATGTGGATGAAGAATACAGTTGGAATACAGCTGGAATACAGCTGGAAGTGCGAGACGTTCCGGGGTAAGTTTGCACTTCCTCCCCACATATTTGTGTGTTGTCACTGCTGTCGTATCCTACTAGCTCACCTACCAGTGATGAGCCCCCACCGGGGGGACGTTCGTAGTGCCTCTGTGACCGTCCTACTCCTAATCCTCCTGCCAACACTCCCTGCTTGATGGGGGTGACACAGCTCGGCCCGTAGGATCACCCTCCCCTGGCTTCCCTTTCCTGAACATGCACCACAGTGGATTAGAACACCCAGACTATGTGGTGGTGGGCTTGTTGGTGTCCTTTCATTTTTCAATTGCAATATCTTTTTACAGATTTGCATGTTAAAAACCCCAAAGACAAAGTTGAAAATAAAATGCACAATCGCACTAGTGGTGGGAACTTTCGTTCTTTTCAGTGAACGGATCGGTCGTTCGTTCGTTCACTAAAATGATTTGTTCATTTCGTTCATTTCGTTCATTTCGGTCCTGTACTATAGGATCCGTACGGACCATACTCTATGGCACGGACCCACCAGTCACTCGAACGAGTCGTTCAATCATTGGCCGAGCCAGGCCGATCGTCCTTCCAGGCTATGGGATTTTCTCTGGGAGGGATGGGGTCTAATCTCCTCTTGTGCGGCTGAGAGTAGCCATTTTTTCCCCTGCGGTCTATGGTAGTAGCATAGTAGCACTGTCAATTAGCATCGGACATTTGCACTCATTATAGCTAAATACAGTATTAAAAAATTATGAATTATGATCGAAAATCTCAGTTACAATGAAACTGAATGGAGGTGTTTTTTTTAAGGGTAACTGTTCCGTTTTGGCAGAGTCAGACGATCCGCGATGTCACTCCTCCCAGTCACCCCCAGGCATGATGCCTTCTACCCGGGCATAATTTCCTCTTTACATCCCCTGTCTTCTGGGACCACCAGAGCTCCAATAGCTATAGCAATTATCACAATTTAAATAAATAAGCATATTAAAACTATTTCACATTAACAATGTTGGTAAAACTAAGATATTTGAGTGGAAATATATAATTTATATCCACAAATAAAATATTATCATTGATTAACTCCATTTCTCTACCCTCCATCCCTTTAGTTTCCATGGTCTTTTTTTGATTGATTGATTGATTGAAATATTTATTAACAGTTTGCAGAATTTACAGTACATTTCAAGCACAAACTCAATACAAAGACTGTTAACATTGCATAATATTGCATTACTGTCGTTGCCTTGCTTTTCTTTTATTCTCCATTGTTCTGTAAAGCACTTTGAGCTGCATTTCATGTCATGAAAGGTGCTATACAAATAAAGTTTTATTATTATTATTATTATTATTATTATTATTATTATTAACTGTGAGTGGACGACCCAATTAAGCATTACACTTGTTTACAACAGGGTCCAAATTGTTCAATTCATCAAAATAGATCCCCTCCTATATTTAATCTATACTAACCAATTATGGTAATATGAATTGTATGCTATTAATGCTATTAGTATAAAGCAGGAGCCTAATCTATTTTCATGTTTTTATAGCATTAAATACTATATATATTTTTTGGTATGTATTAGCCTGTTTATTTTCCATTGATATAATTTCACCATAATAGTATAATAATAATAATAATAATAATAAAATAGTATATATCACCATACATTTTAATATTAGTACATTTAAACAGAAGAGAGCTAATTTAATAACCAGTCACTTTTATTGTTTGATTGTCACTCTTTGATGAATTGAACAAGGTGGTCCACCTTGTTCAATTCATCAAAGAGTGACAATCAATAAAGCAAGCATTAAAAGTCCACAGACTTGGCTGCCATGACGTCACAGGGGAGCATGAATAAGTCCACCGTGGACCCTCTTGTAAACAAGTAATTCTGCAAACTGTTAATACATATTTCAATCAATCAATCAAAGTTAATCATCATGACGTTGTTTGTTGCACTTGCAACTTTGCAAGTAGTATTTGTATTTGCAACCAGAGGGCTACAAATACAATCAGTCATTCAGTCAGTCAGTCAGTCAGTCATGCATTATTATATAGACTCGTCGGTCTTTCCTATAAAATAATAAAATAAAAAATAAAAAAAACGTATGGGTTTCCAATGCTAGACAATGTCAGACGCAAGTCAGTCATTCGTACACACTTCACAGTTAGTTTACAGCACTTCGTTCAGTCACCACCCCCTTCTCCCGGTCGGTTATACTGTTACAGCACTTTGAACGAAGAATATGCATTTCGTTCTTTCGGTCTCATCGGTCAATGTACCAGTATGACCGATCCGACCCACTTTGAACGAAGAACTAAACTTTGAACGAAGAACGAATAATTTCGGTCTTTCGGTCTCCTAGCTCGGTCAATGTACCAGTATGACCGATCCGACCCACTTTGAACGAAGAACGAAATATGCATTTCGATCTTTCGGTCGTATCGTATGACCAGTCACCACCCACTTCTCCTCTGCATTAACTGTTGTGCGCTGTGGGAGCCCTGGAGACGGAGAGCACGGCCCCGCCCTGCACCCTCCGGCTCGCAGCCTCGCACTGAATGAGAGAAGAGCAGCCGGGCGATTCCCCGTCATTTGCATTTTGAACGGATCGTTCACGGAAGTGACCGGATCGGTTTCGTTCACCAAAAAGAACTAGTTCTTTTGATTCGTTCGTTCATGACCGACTCATCTCTAAATCGCACATGAGTGAGTCTCCCTGGTTCCCTGATGGCTTATCCCTGCTTATCCCTGATGGTGTTTCTACTATCAGTACTATATATCAGTACTATCACTACTACAGTCTTCACACAAAAATAGTGATGTTAACTGATCTACAAGCTCACAATGCTAAGCTTGTAGAACTGCTATTTTTGGAAAATGTCTTCTATAATGACATGCCTAACACAGAAACACCTGGTTGAATGTGGATAAGTCTCTTTTTGTTTTTCATAAAAGGAAAACAATGTAGCCTATACTGTACCAATTATATAATCATTGATAACCTGTTCTTAATAAATGCCGTGGGATAAAAAAAAATATATTAAATATATATAGGCCTATATATCATACAACACTGACCAAGGCTACACAGCCGTGGTGTCCATAGACTGGGCAGCCATATGACGTATATCCGAAAGCCAGACGTTGGAGCGGCTAGTGCCCCTCAAAAAACATTGTTGAAAAGAATAGTCTGGGGCAGAGGTTCTGCCCTAGTGCCCCTCAAAAAACATTGTTGAAAAGAATAGTCTGGGGCAGAGGTTCTGCTCTAGTGCCCCTCAAAAAACATTGTTGAAAAGAATAGTCTGGGGCAGAGGTTCTGCCTTAGCAAGGAGTGTGTGCACAGTTTCACGTCAAACGGGCCAATATTGCAAAACATTAGCTGTTCACGGACGGACAGACAGGGGGAAAAACATAGTCAAAATAGACAATTAGGTTATAGGCTTTCATCATCAGTGATTCATCAGGTAGTAGCCTATGATTATGCATATCATATTACATATTCCAATGCAGTTGTTGGTGAGTGGTAACCAATTGTATTCCAGGGTCCCACAAACACTGGAGCTGAAGAGCCTGTTGTGTTACAGTTGTCGCCTGACCATCAAAGATATGGTGGGTGAAACACAGCTTGTATGATGATCAGTGGAATCATTTAAAATATGTCACATCTGTCTGTCTAGTAGTCTACCCCCTTATTTATTATGATCTGTTGTTTTCTCCCCACATCTTTAAAAGCCTCTGATAAATTTGAAGTCACTCTGGATGAGTAATGCATGGCAAAACATATTCATTTTAGGTCTTCATTCAAAAAACAAATATTGACAATGTCAACCCTTCAAATGTAATGTCACTTACAGAATGTACTCCTTTGTAGGTCTGTATTCAACTCAGTGAATGAGCAAAAACAGTTCAGTTTGATATCTGTGTGTGTGTGTGCGTTCAAAGCTTCAGTTCATTTGGTGTGTGTGGCTGATGTACAGTATATGATGAATATCTGATTTATTGAAACGTTGACGACGCAATAAAAATACAACAGAGCTTTTTCACCATCACCTGAGTGCAGACTTATTTTTTTATGATACCTTTACTGTGCCACGGATGTCCATCCACTGTACTATAGTTTGTCCTCGAAATCCATGAAAAACGACATACTAGGCTATACATGGGCAACTGGCGGCCAGGGTGCCCCACCTTCACTTAATGTGTCCCTCAGGTTAATATCAGAATACTGATATATTATTTATTTCAGTTGTTACAATTCCAAGATTCATAAAGTTAACTATAATTAAGGCCATTTGAAAGGCATTTGAAATAAAACAATTTTCAGGATTCCAAGTCAGATATAGAAGATCTACAATCTCAAAACGCGATGCAGTGCGACGCGTTTTGAGCTTGTATAGGTCGGCTATTTTTGCTACGACAGTAATATGCAATGTGGCCCTCTGGAGCGAGTGTATAGAAACATAGTGGCCCAAAGTTGCCCACCCCTGCTCTATTAAGACACTTGTGGGCTCCATCTTGCGCCACCCTTATCCCTAAACGTATTTGCCATTTTTTACTATTTTTTAATTAGTTCAACTAGCCGATCTACATTGAGACATTGTGAGCTTGTAGATCAGTTATTTTAACTATTTTAAAAGGTTTTTTTTAAGTAAAAAATGGCAAATTAGTTTAGGGATAAGGGTGGTGCAAGATATAGCCCTGTGTATATGATCCTCAGGTTGTGGGTTCGAATCCAGACAAGGATGACGATCACATGGTGATGTTTGAGAATCAATGTGTTGATAAGAAGAGGCAGCTGTGGGTAGAAAGGCTGCCTGGCAAGCCAAAGGTCCTGGGTTTGAATCCTGGTCCTGGCAAGGCCCTAACCGCTCTGCTCTTCTGACAAACTGAGTTTTCCCTGTGGCATTAAAGCAGCACTACTTTTTTGGAGTGTCAATAGTCAATGGCAGATATTGGCACGTCAAAAAATCACTTCCACCTAGAAACTCCATTCCATCTTTTTATAATTCAGCTTACTGTGGAGACACACGCTGGAACGTTTTACTTACTGTTTTGTAGTTTCTGACTTATTTAACTTAAACACCCAATGCATTCTCAATGGCAATAGCACAAACGTTGGCATGCTACTAGTGCTATACTATACTTACACCTAGAAACCCCATTCAAACCTATTTAGGTTCATCTAACGGTGGACATGCCTGAAAAGGAATATTTTAAATGTTTCATAGTTTTAGAAATATAGTGCTTTCAAATTTGAGAAATGTATAATGGGGCTCAATGGCAGATATTGGCAAAAAGAAAATCACTTTCACCTACACTGTAAATCCCTGGAACATGTGACGCGTTTAAACCTAAACACCATGTGTGTAATAATAAAATGCCAAGTGTTTATTAATGGTCATACAATACAGTAGAACACGAGAACACCTAGTGTTCAAATTCTAAACACCCATATGACTGTATTGTACTTGATTGTAAAAATGATGCTTCCTGTAATGTTGGTTCACTGTCTAACTTCATGCTATATTTCTTTACTGTCTAACTTCATGCTTTATTTCTTTCCTGGGTGATGCACACGAGACAGAGAGGTCATTGTTTTCACAATGCCAAATCTCTGATCTCTGTTTGATATCTACGGTGTCTGAATTGTAACAGGGTTTGTTTCCCAGGTGGAGACCCACAATGGACTTCTGTACTTAATCTGAATCCTAACTGTCACCTCCCACAGGTTTTCCGGTCCAACAGGGGATAAACAAAAGGGAGGATTGATAGGGAATAATTATATTCTCTGTTCATATACAATCCCCCTTATTTTTCATTTTAACATGTTACATTGTGAGAGGCCTGCACAGGCTGCGCAGCTGTGTACACTCCTCTGCTTAACCTGATTTAACCCTGCCTTCTCCAAGGTCGAGACACTGCTTGGAGATATCACTGCTACAGTCATTAAATGGGCCAGTCAACGTAACTGGTTTCAACCAGTTGCTACCCAGTATCTCAGAACTTGCCATGTCAGGCCACACCCCTTTGCTGATTTCATGTCTTTATATGCAATGAAAGTCCATCATTCCTCATGTTACCCCGATCTCTCCTTAAGAGAGGTCGTGATCTCGTCACTCGTGCACCTTTTAATTACTTCATAATAAATTGAACATCATCAGACCAGACTTCTCTTCCTTGATTTATGATGCTCACACTATGCTGAAAAGTTCCACCACAGATCCTTTTCTTTTATTTATGGGCTAATTATTAGTATAATAAATTACTAAAACGTTAATTATCATAGACATACATAGTTGTATTGTATAATGATAAATGCATCAAATCATTTTTTATTAGGATTATATGGGGATGTTATTGGGTTTGTTTTGGCTTGTTTTTGGAGGTGGGTTGGCTTATTTCTCTCACGAGAGTTGCCAACACTGGCTCCAGCGCTAATGCGCATGTGCACAACCACCATGTGTGTTCGCCGGGTCCGTCCGTTCCAAGTGAACAGACGTTTTGTAGCTAAAGTTAAACAAAGTTGAACCAGTCGGTCGTTTTGAGGGACTGTCTGTCCTTTTCAACCTGAAGACACACAGAGGACAACCCAGAGCTTTGAGCAACTGGCTTCATTCACTCATTTCTCTCACACTGCTCCAGTCACAACAACAACAACAGTTGTGCTAGTAGCTAAGCTAAGTCCCTCGTTGCTGTTTCTCTGATAAAGTAAGTTATACTATTTTTGTTTTGTTTATAGTTAGCCTAAAACTAACGTAAGATCTGTTGAAATGCACACTGTCACGTGATAGCCCTGGAACATGACTGCCATGATGATTATCATGACAGTCATGCAGAAACTTTGCCCTGTTTTTTGCGCTCGCTGCATTTACAAGATTTCCGTATATATAAACATTCAGATTTCAAATATAAAGTACTCACAAAGTGTCCCACGGGTGTTAGTTAGTAGCAGCGCCAGCGATTAGAATTGCTACGTCCTGCGTTGTTTAATAAAAAGCATTTTTGTCCGAGCTCCCCGGCTACTTTTTTCAAACGGGGTTCGTTTGGGAAATCCACAGTTGCACACCGGGAGCGCACTCGCCTATTAGTCTGTATTGGCAGGGCGGTCAGCCTACCTATATCGAACACACCGAGTGCCACCCTCCTCCCGACCGATAGGGGCGCGTAGTTGAAAGCCAATGGCAAAATAACACCTCGGATAAAAATGCTTTTTATTAAACAACGCGGGATGCAGAAATTCTAATCGCTGGCGCTGCTACTAACTAACACCCGTGGGACACTTTGTGAGTACTTTATATTTGAAATGCGAATGTTTATATATTTTAATTCTTTGTAAATGTAGCGTTCGCAAAAACCAGGGTGAAGTTTCGTCATGACTCTCGTATGAATACGAGAGTCATGAATCATGGCTAGTCACGTGACAGTGGTCGCTTATAATTGTGTGGATTGGTCGTTTTGTATCAGTTATTGTGTCAGACTTTATAGTTTGACCGTTTCTTTTGTAACGCAGATCAATGTAATGTTTCCATAGGGCGTCTGAAAAGCCAGCGCAGAACACTGACTACATGTCCATGTCTTTGGGCAGCGGTGGCCGAACGGTTTGCGGAGCGGTCTTGATATCGGAAGGTCGCTATAGTTCGTATCCCCGGACCGGCATGTTAAAATTACGACCGTTGAAGTGCCCTTGAGCAAGGCATTGAACCCCTACCATGAAATGTTATGTGAGCAGGGCCTGGCTGTAAACAAGTTATTGAGCTTAGTCCAGTTAACCTGGGTAAACATAGTACCTTTCCTTTCCTTAGTCCAGTTAACCTGGGTAAACATAGTACTGTACCTTTCCTTTCCTTAGTCCAGTTACCCTGCGGGTAAACATAGTACCTTTCCTTTCCTTAGTCCAGTAACCCTGGGTAAACATAGTACCTTTCCTTTCCTTAGTCCAGTTACCCTGGGTAAACATAGTATCTTTCCTTTCCTTAGTCCAGTTACCCTGGGTAAACATAGTACCTTTGCTTTCCTTAGTCCAGTTACCCTGGGTAAACATAGTACCTTTCCTTTCCTTAGTCCAGTTACCCTGGGTAAACATGGTACCTTTCCTTTCCTTAGTCCAGTTACCCTGGGTAAACATAGTACCTTTGCTTTCCTTAGTCCAGTTACCCTGGGTAAACATAGTACCTTTCCTTTCCTTAGTTCAGTTACCCTGGGTAAACATAGTACCTTTGCTTTCCTTAGTCCAGTTACCCTGGGTAAACATAGTACCTTTCCTTTCCTTAGTCCAGTTACCCTGGGTAAACATAGTAGGCCTACCTTTCCTTTCCTTTGGGCATCTTTGTAATGTTAGTGAACAAAGCAGGTAAAAGAGTAACAATTGGGATTTGTTTTAAACATTTGGGATTTGTTTTAAACATTTGGGATTTGTTTTAAACATTTGGGATTTGTTCATAAACATTTATTTGGGGGGTGGGTTGCTTATAGGCTACACATGTGGTATGTGTTTACAAACATTTTAGGCTTGTTTATAAACATGTGATTAGCTTACAAATATTTTGGGTTTGTTTATAAACATTTATGATTGGTTTACAAATATTTTACATTTGTTTACATACATTTGTGATTTGTTTACCACCATTTGGGATTTGTTTATACACATTTTGTAATTGTTTATAAACATTATGGGTTTGTTTACCTGGGTTTGAACCCCTACCATGAAATGTTCTATGAGCAGGGCCTGGCTGTAAACAAGTTCTTGAGCTTAGTCCAGTTACCCTGGGTAAACATAGTAACTTTCTTTCTTTCTTTTTTTCCTGAACTTATCATTGCAGACGTCTATGTCTGGTCATTCAGTTTGTATTAATGCACTCTTAGATTTTTATATTGAGGGGATTGTTGGAGGAACATTTAAGTGTAGGGCTGTATAATTTTTTTTACATTTTACAAAAATTGCTCTTTTGCAATGTGAATTGCCACCGAATTCTTAAATATTTTCCTTGTCTATATGGGTACACTTTTGCTTTTATTGTGAAGGCAAAAGTTTCTGAATGTTGTCAGAGCCTGCATCTCTCCGCATGATGAAAATAGCTGATCTACAAGCTCACAACGTGTTGCGTACGAGACACGTTGTGAGCTTGTATATCAGCTATTTTCACGGAACACATTGTACGACGAAGAATAAATCAGGCATCAGTGCGCTTCACTCACTGTGGAAGAGAGATGTCTTTTGTTGGCCGTTCGTGGCGATATGGACACGTACCTCCTCAACACGATAATAACCAACTAAGCTATTGGAAGCTATTTTTCGTGGCATATTATGTTTAATCAAACAAGTTTCCTTAGTGTTTGTGTTGGGAGTTGGGACAGTGTCTGCTGTCTGTCTGCGTGCTGCGTGCATGCAGCCTGAGTGCATGATCATCATGCAGTAGCTAGATGCGCGCTCCAGTGACGGCTGAGAAAGATTAGTTAATTTGTGTCGGATAAGGACTTTTTGGTGGGTTAGATATTAAAGGCCTATTCATAGTCTGGATTTACGGTGGTGAGGTGACCACCGGAGCTGAAATAACGTTGAGCGGTGGTGAGTAAAAACAGAGAGATGGGCTGGAGTGGTGGCGGTGGTTTGCTCTTCACCGCGGCTCAGTGACGTCATGTTGTAGTTCGGTGGTCACCCCACCACAGAAAATCCAGACTATGTTTGAGCCTTAAGGCATGTTTAGGGTGTATGTTTTAGCGTCGGGGATTTAGCCTGGAAGGCTCTATGGAAACACTCACTCACTCTTGAAGTTGAACGTGCGAAAGTGACGTTCACACACGCCAGAAGTGAACGCGTTCACAATGACGTTCATCAAGTAGATATGCAGTACGTTCCGTTCACGTTCACCCTGAATATGAACGAGTTGGTGAACAATGGTTCTTTGAACGCGTTCGGGTACAACACTGCCTACAGTGACTAGCCCAGTGGGTGGGTTAGGGTTAATGATGAGCCTACAGTGACTAGCCCAGCTGGTCCAGTGGTGCTGCAGAATACTTTCATATTTGGAATTTATAACAATGTCTCTTCAGTTTAACCACTTAAACCCTTTATACTTGGAACACCACACCTAAAATAGCTGATCTACAAGCCCACAATACGTCTCAACTTGATGCGTTGTGAGCTTGTGGATCTGCTATTTTTGGTGAATGTTTTCACTTTAGCTCCAGTGGACACGTTGTTTAAACATAAAATTGTCCCTAAGCAGCCGTACTATTCATTCATAAACTCTACTTTATGAACATGTATTCACGACTGTGTGTGTGTGTGTGTGTGTGTGTGTGTGTGTGTGTGTGTGTGCGCGCGCGTGTGTGGCATCTATGTCCGATGGCCATGATGGAGACAGCATGATTGTCAGGATGCTGTGATCATTCAGGTTGCTGAATGATAACTAAACATTCTTCTCTGTTGGTGATTTCCACAGAGCACCACAGGAGGAGATCTCACGCCATCAGGAGAGAGATGGCCTCCAAAAGTCATTCAGCACGGTCAGAGGAACAGCGGGATATGGACCGCCAGGGACATGGACTGTTTGATGCAACGCTGCAACCCGTAGTAAAGTTGTACAGGACGGGTAGGTACCGTTTTATTTACAGCTAGGTAAACATGTGCTCCTCTCTGACTGTCCTGTTGTACCTTGGATTCAAAAGGTGCTGAAATCTTTGCCACTGAGCCTGGCAACGTGGCGTCAGCATTAAGGGGCGCATGGCGTGTGATATGGAAGCTGTTGTGGAAATAAATAAAAAAGCTTCAGAACTCTCATCTCTCAAGCCAATGGGTTCCCAGAACTAGCGCGCCGCCTTCAGCACACCCCTGCTTGTAGATCTGCTATTTTCGACACATGGCCCATACATTCCGCTGTAACACACGTGCTAGTTTCAGGTTACTTACTGTGACTGCGTGACTGTCATGAAATGAACAGAGACGAGATGACAAACGTTTTATACAACAAAGATTTGTAAAACATATGGGGGTAGTGCCTGCTATGCCACTGACTGAACAAATTGGTATCATCACCTACCTTACATGTTTTCACACACTTCTTCATCACTGTTGGTAGGTCATTGCAAATGAGTTTGTTTGGATGAGGGCTATAGGTGTACAGAAATGGACAACGAAACATTTAGATTTGTTTTTGTTCATGCAAGAAAGGTGTCCACTGTCCAAACATATATGGTTCAAGAAAAAGAAAAACAGTAAACGTACATGCCCAATTCGGTCGTAAAATCTCATCTGTTTGGCACTCTAGCACCCTTTTATTCTGAAATGTCCCCGGCATTAACAGTGTTAAGAAAGCCACCTCTGTTGTTGGCCTCAGAGGTGCAGCACCTTCAGCCGAATGCTCACAATCCCCCCCGACAGGGCTCCAGACTAACTGTTTTCACCACCGTCCCGGAACCGTCCCGGAACCGTCCCAAAACACAATTTGAACCGTCCCAAAGTGAATGTATACCCCCCCCCCCCCCAAAAAAGAGGAAAACAAATAAATGACCTGTGTGGATTAGGCATGCCACGGTATGAGATTTTACAGTACGGTACGGTGCCGGTATTGATAACCTATACCTCGGTATTCCACGGTATTTATATATATTTTTAAAGTCCGGCTCTCCTCCTCCAGGGCGCCGCCCTGCTCCTCCCCCTCCTTCACCCCCAGCAGGAACAGACACACCACCCGCGGGCCCGGGGCCGCCGCCGCCGCGCCCGGAGCCAGAGGGCTCTCGGCGCCCCACGTCCGCCGTATGGCGTCGCGGCGCTCCACCTGATGAGACTCCACGGTTATGAGCAGCACCAGGAACGGCTCCTCCTCCTCTCCCGCCGAGGATAAGAGACAGTAAATATAATGCTGTTCATGTTAGTCACATAGAATGTGCTAGTGAACCGTGGTGCTCGACTCACCGCCAAACTCGCCCGAAAGCGTGCTGCTTCACCCCTGGTGCCTCGGTCTGTACTGAGACAGAGAGAGCTGTCTTTTAAATTGTGGCGCTCCTCTGACAGAAGGCAGGTGACGCGCATTCCAGCTGATCAAGTAGGTGACGCGGGACATACCTTCCCTAGAGGTTGGTGCGCTCCTCTTCTCTCTCTCTCTGCCTCTGCTGGCCTCCAGGGGTGTGCTTACCTGTTGGGCGGTGTTCTGCCATCGAGACACCACAACGTCTAGACCATCTCATCAGTAAAGAAAAAAACCAATAAACGAGGTCAATACAATCTAATCTGTTCAAAGAGGGAGAGTTAAAAAAAGAAAAATAGGCATGAAGTGTCATTAAAGTGTCCTTTACCTGAAATAGAATATGTTACGAGGGCAAAAAGAATAGAGTGAGCCACATCAAGTAGAGTCAGGAGATCCAGTAGAAGCCTCTGTTGTTGTGGGGATGTTGTTACTGACATATTCCATTGCCTTCACTGGGTCTTTGAATTCCCTGGTGGCGGTTCCGTTGAGTGTGATGAGGAAACGGCTCGGATGTACGAATCCGTACCGTACATTGTCTTGGTTTTGAAGACGAAGTCGGACGTCTTTGTAGAAGGCGAAGGTCTTGGCGTCCCTCACTGTTCGGTCCGGGAAGATGCAGATTTTTTGCCCCTTATAGTCATACCATACGGCCCATGTTGTCGCGCCTTGCGTAGGACCTCAACACAGTCCTGGTCGTAGTGGAGCTTTGCGACAATGACCCGCGGCTTCCCGTCTCTCATTGGAGCTAGGCCTCTGTGTGAGCGGTCTACCAGGAACTATTTTTGGTCGTTTATGAGATCTTTCAGGAGTTTGGAAATGGCAGTAGGGCTACACGAACCCGGTCTCTCACCCATTCCTACCACACGAATATTTGACCTTTATCAGACTTTATCAGACGATAACGTCTTTAGGGACACGCACTCCTACTAGTACAAACCGAAGGATTAGATAAATGACATGGCCTATCATTCCATTTATTAGATTCCATTTCAATCCATTGAACTGTCTCCCCACAGCGTTCATGTCCACCTTCATTGTTTGGCTCTCCGTCATGCCACATGGTGAAGTCCACTTTGCACCCATCAGACCACCACCATCTACCCTCCAAGTGAATATCAGTGAGACCAATCCAGGTGTCGCCTTGGTGTCGGTCAAAGTTCTTGATCAGTTCGGTGACGAAGTTGTGCTCCGCACCACTGTGGATGGACACCAGGTTAGCATTTTCCTCTCTGCAGTTCCACTCTGCTTGGCCCCAGGTATAATGTGTAGCTACATACTTGTAGCAACGGCCATTGAACATGTACCAATAATTTGGACACAATCCTTGCTTTAGTACCTCAGCCGAGGTGTTCCCAGCCGAGGTGTTCCCACCAGCTGGACCGGGCACGTCTGTCCCGACGCTGTTGTTGTAGTGTGGCCAGCCGTGACGATAGGCCACGAGGGTGAGGACCCCCAGCAGACACAGCAGCAGGAATACGGCGGCGATGATGTACACTCGGCGCCGCCACGCCGACTTGGACAGCACTGGATCTCGCATGGATTAACTGTTCAAAGCAGCACAAGAGTCGATGTATATGCAATAAGGATGTCAATGTATAGACGATAATGATGTTGTCGCCTCCACCTGCATTTATATAAACGCTCCTGACGAGGTGAGTGTCGTCATCCACCCGCAACGTCACCCTGAGCCAATCGTATTAAACCTCCTGAGCCCCACTGCCCCCGCCGGCGGGGGCAGCCCCCCCCCACTGAGTGAACAGCACTCAATAAATCAATATTATCAATTATCAAACTGCAATTTCAATGTTGATTCTGCTACAGTGGGCATATAGCCTATATAATCCGCTGCCATTGTATTTATAATATAATATATAATATAATTTATAAGCATTTTAAAAATAGTGTCTAATATTTGCATATGCCAGAAATATAATAAATATATACCTTCTAACTCGTATTAGAAAACTTTCCCGTAAGCTAGACAAACAAACTTGGTATTGAAAAGCATGAGGGGATTCAGCTGTTTAGAATGAGACCAATCATGACTTGATACGATGTAAACAAACAATGTTCGCAAAAAAAAACATCTCCGCAAATTGTGGTTCATCTTTGCTGTGTTACTCCATCAAAACCATGCTTGGCTTGGCTTTCTCTCCTAATTTCCAAAGACACAGCCTTCATGAGTCATTTGCATACTTTTGTTTCCTTCCTGTGCCCCATATGAGGAAAACTAACCTGATTGACAGCGAGACACGTCCAATCACTGCTATGGACCACCAGTACTTTGCACCCATTGGACGAAAAAATAAAAAGATTGAGTCAGTTGGGTTGTAAGTGGCTCGAATCTAGACACAGAGAGCTTTCAAAGGATGTTTCACCCATCGTCATAGCCCAAACTATGGGGGAGATATGCTTGTGCGTATCAGTGCGTATAAGCGGAACTAGGGTTCCTCAAATGCCCCTTTGCGCATGACACACGCGCCTCTACCTTTGTGCGCTCCTCCGAATGCGTCTGAGCAGGCTACACGTTGTTTTGCTGCTTCCAGGAAAATATACTAAGGATAGATACGTGACATCACTTCCATCTTGGAAGGAAAGAAGCTTCTAGACGGGAAGAAGGAAGTGAGACAGCAATAACACGTGAGACAGCCGGCAGCAACAACGCTAGCATTAGCAGCAACCCAGCTAGCAAGTCAACAATAGCCTACAACACACAACAGCCAACACTTACACAAGCACACGCCGAGACCGGTTTATTTACATTTATTTATTTGCACAGCCAGAGACAATGGCTAGTTGGAACAACAACAAAGGGGAAAGGAAATACCCTGTAGAGGACGTTCTGTCGTTCCTTCTGAAGGACTCAGGTGCGCCCATGATTTTGACCGATTCCGAGGACAGTTTTGATGAAGATGATTTTCTCACTACTCATGTGGACGGCTAGCCCTCCAATCAGAACCCAAATGCTACTGAAGTTTCTGACATTTTGACGACCCAGATAGCATTGGGTCCTGTTGCACTACTACCATGCCACCTGTTTAAAACATTTACTCCATGTTTAGCGCGGGAACAGACCCCCATTCCGAAACCCCGCCATTCAGAAACACCGCCATTCAGAAACCCGGCCGAAAACACCGCCATTCAGAAACACCGCCACTCAGAAAGGGTTAACCCCGCCATTCAGAAACACCGCCATTCAGAAAGGGTTATTTAATGAGCCCAATACGCGTGCGAGCCCAATACGCGTGCGTCCATAAACCCAACGTGTCTAATGAGCGCCCATTGACTCAGAAATGGGCCACCATGACATGGACCATTTGATCTCCAATACTTCTTTCAGTTATCCTTTTGTCAACGTCAAGCTCTCCGCCCCTTCACCCCCCCCCCCCCCCCCCCCCCCGGAGTTATTAGTATTACCGTAATAATAATAATAATAATAATAATAACCAACAACAACAAGCTGCTTTAAAAGTACCAGCGAAAACAACTTCTTTTTTTCCCAGCTGCGGGGGGGGGGGGGGGGGGGGGGGCTTGAGGATTGATCAAACTCTTCGGCTCTGTAACAACATAAGTGTTAGTTACTTTTTTTTTTTACATCTGTTCTTTTTTCCATGTTCTCTTGCTTGGGGGGATTGATAGCATACAATATCCTCCAATATCCTGCATAGGCCTGGAAATGGGGTGTAGAAGGGGAAAGAAAGCTCCACCTGGCCGGAGCGCACAGTCCCGCAACGTATACTCACTCACTTACTCACTCAGGTTTTTATTCATAACGAGTCATACTCATAACCTACTGTAAGCTACTGCCATATGTCTCGAAACTAGCTGCCTGCATTGTTCAGAGCAGACAGACACAAATAAAATAAAAACCACATTCGCAGACGCTATTTATGGTTAGGTGAAATAGACAGGCTATATAGCCTACTAGGCATGCAGACAAACTGCAATTGTTCAGAGCACACAGACACATCCAAAAAATCTAACACAAATAAAATAAAAATACAACCACATTCGTAACAGCGCAAGTCCAGTCAAATATAGCCTACCACGTTCCCTGTCCTCTTGTACACATGCAGATCAGGCATTCAGGCATTCAAATGCAAACTTGTTTTCACCTGACAGGTATGGCTACTGTATGCTTAGGCTACAATGAAAAGGAGTAGGCCTATAGCCTATATCAGATGACCCAGTGCAATCATATGGCATTTAAACATGCTCTTCTGTTTATAATCTAAACACATGTGACACGTTTAAAAAAGTGTTACAAATAAGTGTTTAGAACCTGCTGTGCGTAAATACTGCACTGTTATTAATAACAGCGTAAATAAATGATTAATGCCATTGGTAGCACAATGCAAATCCTCAAAGAAAATGCGTCTTCCTAATGGATACATTTGGATTGGATATTTTACAATATGATAACGGAAGCAATATGAGGGGGTTTCGCCGTCCACCAAGGAACAAGAGTCGTGCATAGTATACTATCAATATTGCAATGAAGAAATAAGTCCAGTAATCAAAGACAGACAGACAGGTGCACTGTTTACTTTGAAGTGAAAAAAACGAGGGTAAAAGTGCATTCTCATTATTCTCCAAAGGTGAGGAAATTATGGACAAAAAAAGATTACTTGACGTCCATTATACTGTATCTCAAAAGTTACGGCCTGCAAAATAAAATGTGTCATCGACGGGAGGAAACACTACCGGTAATTTCTCTTTTTTTAACGAAAATGTGAGCCCAGGTTTCGTCCACAAGTTTTGTCAAAAACTTGTGGACAGACAGACAGACAGACAGACCGACAGGTCCCCACGTTCAGCACCACAGACAGCTCCTCATCACCAGACAGACAGGTGGGCGCGTTAAAATTGACAATGTCAATTTGACATACCAATAAAGCATTAAATTCGCCTAGGCCAATGAGTTTGAGGCAATCGTAATTTATTGGAATCACATGTTAATCAATCAAGTTTACGTCTATAAAAGAGCGTGGCCCACCAGTGATAATTCTCTTTTACAAAACATGGCATACATACAGGTGGCCAACAGTCGCGGAGGGAAAACCCTGGTAATCGAACCATTTCGTTACCTCCGAAATAAAACCACCCCAGCCAAAATATATTGGCGTTGTGCCCACCCTGGGTGCAACGTGACCGTCCACACACGGTGGCTTGACGTCCATGAGGACAATCCAGCCATCACCATCCTTATGCCGCCAGGTGACCATGACCACGCGGGAGAGGCGGATTTGGTCGCCACCACGGCTATAATTGAGCAGATGCTCAACCTGGTGGCGGCCGATCCAACAATCCCCGTGAAGCGGGTATATGACCAGGTCGTTGCCCAAACAGCCGATTTGGAAAACATCCCCCCCTTTAACGCGGTGAAAACCCGTCTGGAGAGACGGCGGGCCGGGCTAATGCCTCCCATCCCCCGCAGAGTAGAGGACGTCGCCGTGGATGGGGAATGGGCCTTCACCTGGGGAGGGGAGGCCTTCCTCACCAGGCAAAACCTGCAGCACCATTTTCTGCTGTTTGGCACCGACGACAACGTCCAGAAACTGAGTCAATGTGACCAGGTGAGAACCCCTCTTCCATAAAACGTTGTGTAAGTGAAATGAAATGTAGCCAATAAGCCAAACCAAACCTTTTACATATTACGCACGCGGTGCATAAATTACGCACCGCGTGCGTAATATGTAAAAGGTTAAAACCATTGGCTTTAACCGGCGGTGCGTCGCCCCGCCAATCCGAACCATGCTTGATCAAGCAAAATGTGCTGGGCCGAATATTTTTAATAAGGGTTTTCCGCAATAATATGATACAGATCTATAGTTTATATCAGTATTAATAAAATGCATTTGAATGTTGTTTTAGATATACATGGACGCCACGTTCAAATCGTGCCCGAGGCCCTACTACCAGTTTGCCACGATACATGGCCTCTACATGGGCAGGGTGGTGCCATTTATATTCATCCTCATGAGTGGGAAGACCGAGGCCATGTATCGGGCAGTCCTCCGCTATGTTAAGAGGAGGGTGGCGCGGGTCACAGAAGAACGGTAAGTGTGTGTGTGTGTGTGTGTGTGTGTGTGTGTGTGTGTGTGTGTGTGTGTGTGTGTGTGTGTGTGTGTCTCGACGCTCATAGCCCATAAGATAATGTCACTGCACCTGGCTTTTTAAGATTTTATGGAAGCTGGAATAATCTTTTTTTTCCCTTTTTTAAAACACCTGTCTGTCCGTCCATCCATCCCCCCATTCATTTACAAGATGGAGCCCTGACAAAGTCCTGACGGACTATGAGATGGGCCTCATGAATGCCTTCAGGGAGGAGCTGCCAGACACCAGGATTACTGGATGCTTTTTCCACCTGTGCCAGAGCCTTTGGCGTAAGGTGCAGGACGTTGGCTTGGCAGGTCGGTGTTGCATGGTGTATTAAGTTAAAAATTTAAAAAAGTCATTTTGTGTGATTTCTTCAAAATGTATAGGTGTTGTAGGTTACATAATAAATAAATACATTTAACATTAATAATATGCAGATAATGTAGACAATTATAATTATAATTGTTATAACAATATTAGCATGCATTCGGGTATAAGCTTTTTTTTCTTTTGTAAAAGATATTACTATATTGAGTGTTGAGTGCTTGTGAAATTAATAACTAAGTTTTATTTCTTCACTCAACTTTTGCAGGTCCATACAGGCAGGACAGGGCCCTACGAGCATGGGTCAGGAAGGTTATGGCAACGGGCTACTTGCCTCTTCCCATCCTGAGGCAGAATTTCAGGGCCTTCACAGGGAGCAGAGAGACCCGCCGCCAGCTCCGCCGCTACCCCGCGATAGGTGATTTCCTCCGCTACATGGAGGAGACCTACGTAGGGGAGCGGGCACTGTTCAAACCTCCAATCTGGTGTGTTCATCGCCGTCACTCGGACAACCGCAGCAACAACGCGGTGGAGGGTAAGAATTTATTTATTTACTTTAATATTATTATACCCTAATTATACATTTCTCATTCTAAATCTGTTGTAGTTGCTTCAATATCTCCATGTGCCATGTGTCCTGCATGTATCCTAATAGATCTATGATTATTACAGGTTTCCATCACAGATGGAATGTCAGAGTAGGCAGGCGCCACCCGTCCCTCTGGGTTTTCATAAGGATATTGAAAGACGAACAGAGGCTGGTGGAGACGGTGTGCGCTCACCTTGAACGCGGTGATCGACCACCACTCCAGCGACCGAAGTGGCGCCGGTTGGAGGAGAGGTTTGAGAGTTTATTCATATAGAAAAAATAAATAATAAAATACTGTAGGCATGGGGTCCAAGGAGCATGGAGGCTTTGGCCTGAGCTCAGTTTGGTCATTTGAGGAGCATTCACAGGGGAGTGTGGCGATGTGAAGCTGAAATACAGTGGACTGGAGTCGGCTTGTTATTATATAGAACTTATTGTGCACAACAGAAATGTGTTTACCTACCAACATTAATGTTACTATATTCATGTATTATGTTTATGAACTATAATGGTTTTCTCCAACAGGCTTCAGAGGCTCAGGCGCCAGTACCGCCGAGGTCAGAGGACTCTGGACCAGTACTGGAATGCAGTCCAGCACTGCATCCACAACTTTGTGTAGTCTGTCTGTCTGTCTGTCTGTCTGTCTGTCTGTCTGTCTGTCTGTCTGTCTGTCTGTCTGTCTGTCTGTCTGCATGTCTGCATGTCTGCATTTTTTTCCTATATATACAAATAAAAACATGTTATGCAGAAAGTTTGAACGTTTTTTTTAACGATGTGCACTGCTGATGTCATAACATGCAAGGAACAGTAAACTGACTTATTTCTTCATTGCAATATTGAAACTACTACTTTACAAAACTTTTCCACCACTGTGCAAATCGTTCTGAAGGTATAGGCCATGGGTTAATTTGGATATGTAATGTTGAGACTGAGAGTATAGGCTACTTTTGTACTGAATTTAAGAGCTGAATATTGTGTATAGCTGTAGCATAGCGGCAGCGCCCCAAAGAAGCGCACATGACTCTGGTTTGGCTGCATACGATGATGGTGGACTCGGTGGACGGCGAAACCCCCGCATATTGTTGCCGTTATCATATTGTGAAATATCCAATCCAAATGTACCCATTAGGAAGACGCATTTTCTTTAAAGATTTGCATTGTGCTACCAATGGCATTAATCATTTATTTACGCTGTTATTAATAACAGTGCAGTATTTACGCACAGCCTCGTTTTGGTTTGATATTAGTTCAGACCAGACTGGACAGCTGTGCGATCTCATCACATGGATTCCTTCTGAAGACTTCAATTATGGGCATATGTTATATATGTATTATGGACAGATTAGCATAAACACCCCATGCTCATGCTGGTTTTCTTTCCAATTGCGCAGTGAGCAACAGGCACAGTCTTATTTTCCATTTGTATTCAAAGCTCTAACATTAATTGCCTTGAGTTAATATAATATTTGATACATAAAATCAAATGCATGCCAAGGAATAATGAGATGAAAGTTTCATCATTCCATATACGAATTCTGGTGGTGACGGAGACATTCTAATGTCTCAAATTTTGTTGTGAATTAGTTGAGGAAAAAGCCTTCTGAATGTGGCAATTTGGAGAGCTCAAGTTGCGCACGGATGCTTATTTTGTTATTTCTCCTGCGGTTCTAAATGCTAGCTTCTTCGAATATATCTAATCTCCTAGTTCACAAGTTATCGCGCTGTTGTGAAATCGATACACACAATATAGGCTACCATAATACACTTCGGATATGGAGAGAACTTTGAACTATTGCGCTTGAGATTTGGGTAAATTCTGGGTTAAAACTGTCCAAATTAATTGGAGACCAAAAAAAGCAGTGCTGTTTGCTTTCAAGAAATGACGTACGGCTGCAGCTACGCCAATGTCCAAGGCGAGGACTATAATTATTATTATTATGATGACTATGAGAGAGAGAGAGAGAGAGAGAGAGAGAGAGAGAGAGAGAGAGAGAGAGAGAGAGAGAGAGAGAGAAAGAGAGAGACGGACAGCAAGAAGAGGGAGAGGATAGATCGAGAGAGAGACAGAGAAGAGCGAGAGAAGGGAGGGGGGGGGGGTTGTTTATTTATATTATTATTTGGGATCGGTGCGGACTGCGGAGTGAGTGAGTGAGCGATTGATTGATTGATTGCGTGGTGGCGGCAGCCGGTCACTCAGGGGAATGAGAGAGAGACAGAGAGAGAGGGAGGGAGGGAGGGGGAGAGAGGGAAATAATTAACCTGTGCAGTTGGTGCGCTTTGTGCGCTCCGGAGAATTATACCTTTCGGAATGGCGGGGCGAATTTTTCCATGGGGAAACATCGCCATTCCGAAACAAAAAGTAACTTCGGAATGGCGGTGGTTCTGAATGGCGGTGCGTAACCGTTTAGCGCCTCTCCGCGCGCGCTCTATGACGAAATGTTTCCGTGTGAGGCTTTCTGAATATGTAAAGTATAAGTACCCATACATGCCGCTGCGAATATCTCCTGTGGCGCGGAAGCCGTTAAGTATTTTTAATATATGTTTGCCCGATTTGGAAGCTTGGATTCTTCTCTTCCTTCCTTGTTTATTGACACCTCATTGTACCGCCTATCTGGCTAGCTAGTGGCGCTATAGCTATGACACAGCAGATCAGAGGCAGGGACGTAGCCTCACAAGCCAACCGCACACCGGGAGGCGGTACAATAAACGGTAAACAAACAAGAAGAAATAAAGCGACCAAATCGGTCAAACAAAGATTAAAAATACTTAACGGCTTCCGCGCCACAGGAGATATTCGCAGCGGGATGTATAGCTACTTAAAGTTACCAAATTCAGAATAAAGCAAGCAAAACAATGCCGTCACATGGCGCAGATTATATTTTAGAGAGAATGATTACTTCCGTGTCCTGGAATTTCCATACGAAAATATAGTAGTGACCAGGGACCCAACATAAAACTCATCAAAATTTCAGAAAAGCTTTATGTAGGGTCCCGAGAGGGGCTAGTGGACGGCCAGAGTGAGGTGGACCGTTCTCTTTCTGAAAGGTTTGGAATTTGTTTCAATACCCATGTCCTGATCTACCGTGTGCGTGCATGATACAATGATACAATGAACAATACGTGAACAATGATAATATAGAATATGATAATAATTATGATGATAATGCCGTAATAATACCGTTTGTGTGATGCATAGTGCAACACATGGGGAACAGACCGACTCGCATGTGGGACTGGGGATTCCCGAGTATTGTGTTGCTCTACTGCTCTCAATGCAGCCATATAAAGATAACCATTACATGTTGAGATGTTGATTTTTGTTTTGTTGAGAAGTGGAGAATTTCACCACACATGATGAAAATCTCCAGTTCTCAACAAAACGAAAATCAGCTATTAATAGCTTTGCAAAGTGGGGTTCAGGGACCCCCCCCCCCCCCCAGGTTAATCCATTCTGACCTGAGATCAGATTCTATAAATGTTCTTCTACATCCCGACAGTTTTCTGAAAAAGCTATGTTTCTATGTCAGTCGTTCTTCGATTTTTCCAAAAATAGCAGACCTACAAGCTTGTAGCGCGCCACTCGCGCTATGAGCTTGTAGATCTGCTATTTTTCAATAGCTATAAAGTATAACATAATGCTTAGTTGAAAACACCAAAAGGGGTTCCCGCCCCAAAATGGTTTAACATGGGATCTAAAATAACCACTTTACTGCCTGGGCCGTGGCTCAGCGGTCCAGGCACCTTATTGGCCGGTATAGTCCGAGTTCTGGCAGTGTGGCTGCGGGTTCGACTCCCGATCCCCGACGGCCTTTATACTGCATGTCACCCCCCCCCCCCCCATCTCTCTCCCCCATGTCCTGTCAGCCTACTGTCTGTCTCTCTATAGGAAATATAAAATAAAGGCCAATACCGCAAAAAAATATAAAAATAGCCACTTTAATCCTATATATGTCAGCGATTTTGAAATGGGCTTCAAGCTCACAATGAGTTTGAAGATATATTTTCTAAAAGTTAAAAAAAATATATATATATTTTTTTTTTGGGAAAGATTTTGTAAATGTTTCATATTAATATACTAATGTCTTTGCCATGAGCATTCTTCAGAGCCACCGGAGTACATTATAATATTGAAAACAATGCTCTGTGTGTCTATCTAATAATAATAATGTCTCATTGTGCACCGTACGTACTGTTCAAAGACGATTGAAATAAAACTTAACCCATTCTGAACGGGAACCCATTTTGGTGTTGGCATCATGTTATGCTTTAGCTATTGAAAAATAGCAGATCTACAAGCTCATAGCGCGTCACCGATTGGCGCGCTACGAGCTTGTAGGTCTGCTATTTTTGAAGAATCGAAGAACGACTGACATTTTTTTAAATCTGATCTCAGGTCAGAATGGGTTCATTGATTGATTCCGGAGGATCTGAGAGAGATCTGAGAGGTTTAGCTGGCTTCGGGCCTGGCACCCCGGTGGGGGCCCAGGGCTTCCTGGGTCCGAGTGGAGAGCCGGGCAAAAGGTACCCGGGTTCGGATGGAGAGCCGGGTCGTGGGTTTAGCTGGCTGTCGGGCCTGGCACCCTGGTGGGGGCTCGAGGCTTCCTGGGTCCGAGTGGAGAGCCGGGCAATTGGGGCTGTGGTTTAATGATGTGGGCGTGGCCTGTGCGCTTGCCCTGCTTATATTCCAAGATCGGTCGTTTCCAGGGTGGTATGGTCGTAAGCAGCAGCCCGTAGGGCTCCTCTCCAGCACTATCCACATGTTTTCAACACTTAATCAGGGGAGAGCGCGAACGCAGTCCCCCACTACCAGAAATTGTGCAGTCGAGATTCCCACATTTGGGGAATTCGCCCGGGTCAGTAAAGCACGGCGTGCAATGGCTGAGCCTCGCCGAGGGTGAACCGACCTTCGTGATCATGGTGTCTCCCCTGCCAGGTAAGTATGAGTTGTACATGCTGGCCATAGAGGAAAGCACTCGTCCACATACCAGTCCCCTGCCGGTCAGATTCTCTACCACTGCAGATAGTGGACTAATTTTTTATTTAATTTTTTCATATTGCACAGCACCATTTGTTTTGAAGGAAAGTTAAGGCTACCCCCCATTTGAAAATATATGCCAGTTTGACATGCATTAGTCTACAGACCCCCATTTAATCAAATTTTGATTTTGATTGATATTGTAAAAGCAATGTTAATTTAACTTTTGAGTGTACAAATGGAACCAAATGCAGCCATTAGGGTCGATTTGGTTCAACTGTAGATTTGTAGATTTAGTCGACTAAAATCTTATGATATTTAGTCCAGTGGTTCCCAAAGTGTGAGTTCCAGTTACGGTCCATTTGGTGCCATTTGTACACTCTCAGAGTTACAGACCCATAAGGGTCCATTTGGTTCCAAACTATTATTTAGCTGGGGACGCCCTGGACCTCCCTCAGATGGTAGAAATGTCATTAAATGGGGGGTCTGTATACTAATGCATGTCAAACTGGACGTCCTTGAAATTGAGAATCACTGCTGGAGCCGTACACATCTTCTCTTATGTGTGTTCCTGGCATATGTTTTCAAATGTGGGGTTCTTGACATCAGAATTGTTTTTGTCGACTAAAACAGTGACGAAAAATGTCCGACTACCTTTTTTCCACTGACAAACTACATAAAAACTAAGCCATGATGAAAACTTTGACTAAATATATTGTCAATTTCGTCAAATAAAAACTAAACTAAAATGTTAGGAAGGGACACGTGGACACAGAGCCGAAGAGTTTGATCAATCCTCAAGGCCCCCCCCCCCGCAGCCCCGCCTCCCCGCACCCCCCCCCCCCCCCCCCCCCCCCGCCGCAGCGCGGAAAAAAATAAGTTGTTTTCGCTGGTATACTATATTATTATTATTATGAGAGAGAGAGAGAGAGAGAGAGAGAGGGAGATAGAGAGAGAGAGAGATCATAGGCGGCGGGTGCGTTTTACCTTTGGGTAGGCTACAAAATTGCACTGGGGGGGACTGTCGCGGCCGAGCGAAGCGAGCCCATCGCCGCGGATTTATTTATTTATTTATTTCCCAAATGGTCTAAAAATGAGTTCTTTAGCATACTTTTACCAATGAATTAGCCTATACACAGACAGCGACTGATCAGCCTATTTTGGACGATATGGGTCTTTTCTCGAGTCAGTGTGTAGTCTCACTAGTCTGTGGTTAGGTCTCTTTGGTGAATTCTTGATCAGTGTTATTATGTCACGCCTCAAGAACAACTACAAAAGAAACCCGATTAGCACTTTTTAACACCTCTTGGATGGCCGGTGTCTCTCAAGACAGACTGTTGCCTGAGGAACAACAGGGGAGGCGCTGTTTTCCCGAATATTTGACGATGGGATTCTCAGATTGCCTGCGGAGAGGTCCAAAATGTTCGGAATTCCCAGAAAATATGTAATGTAAATGTAAAATGTCCACGAAAATCTTCATGGGGGCCGAAAGGGGCCCTAGGATTCTTCATGGGGGCCATGGCCCCGTGGCCCCCACAGACTCTACGTCGCTGCGTGGACAACATATCCAGTAGAAGTCATTTTACACTTGGTTGCAATTTAGAGATAAACATTGTAATAATACTCCAAGTGTTTTATGACGTCACTGTCCCATGTGGTGAATGCCTTGTGGCTGTATGTGGGGGTTGTCTATGTGGGGGTTGTCTATGTGGGAGAAGAGAAGAGCTATAAAAGGCTGTCGTTTGTTGACACTCGGGGAGCCAGACTGGGTTTCCATACATGAGGGCAGGTTCATTCATGTAAGTCTCGTCTCCTACTCGAGTAAATCTCTATACTCTATAACTCCGAATTCTTGTGTTGCCTCATTATTATTGAGTGTTTTGCCTATCTGCCTGTGTGTGTGTGTATGAGTGAGGCAAATGTGTCAGGATGACAGGGAGAATAACTATGTGGAAATGGGAGATTTAATAATCTAAAATGGAGATATGGGAATGCCTGATATAGAGGTATGCCTATAGGAATACATTTTAGTCACATGATCTCACATAATTCTCGAGTCGAGAAAATGGAAATGGTTCCAAAATATGGATAAAAGTAAGGATGTGAGACGAAGGAGAGTGTGAGAGTGGTATGGTTTCATTTTTTTCTTGGCATATTATATTTGGTGTGTTGAAATTATAAGATATTCTATTTTAGATATTGTTACTGTGTAATTTGTGGAGTTAAAAGTAAATCTTGATGAAAAAGTGAGCCTAGTTAAATCTATCAACTACATTTTATATGTGGGGTCAAAGTATTCTTGATGGAAATAGTAACTGCGGAAATACCTCATATGAGCAGTGGAATGTCTGAATTAGGACTATTTATTTTTCTTCCTCCTTAACCTGGCATGATGGCAGTCTATATGGCTCCCTGCAACGGGAGTTGTCATAAAATTTAGGATTGTTTTATGTAGAAAAACAAAATGTAATCTAAATTCCCCAGGCAGGCCATGCCCTGATTAATATTGTAAGATAGTTTAAGAGCCTGTTTCCTGAAAATACGTGGCGTGTTGTATGAGTATGCCATGGATATTCTTGTAAATCGCTCCGGATTGAGAGCGTATGCTCAAGAGTATATTGGACTGTGTCAATTAGTGTAGTAAGATTGTGAGATTAAGATAACTTGATTTTGTTAAATGGCAGATTACAGAAATAGCAGAGAATTGCAGTAACACAGCAGGTGGCCCGGATTATAAATACCTCAACTTGCCTGGGTATAAATAGAGGTTAAAGAAGTGCGGATTGGAGGATAAGATTAGAATAGGCCAAAAGTAAACACTGAGTATAGTGTATGCAATTAATGCATCCAAAAGAGCTGAGAAAAAGGAAAAGAGTTTTTATGGACTCACAATAGTGATTATTGGTTAAGTTAAGTTTTGCCATTGTTACATAAATGTGTTGTTAAAGTATACGTGTATTGAAACACCCCCATAGGCAAATTGGTAATGATAGGGTTCATTTGAGGAAGCAAATGTGGCTAGAAGTAGTTTGTGTATTAGGCCGTTGTAAAAGCAGGAAAAGATAAAGGAATGTGGAGTGCTGTTGTACGCAAGTAATGCCTGGGGGTAGTGAAATAGTCAGTCGAGGAAGAAACAGGTGGTGTTCTATATAGGCACCGTAGGTAATTGTCAGAAGAAAATAAATTAAGTGAGTAATTAGTATGCCAGGTTGGTGTTGTGATCTACAGTATGTCTTAAAGTATAAATCTGCAGTGTACGATTTCTAAAATATATACCAATGTATTATCCCATTAGGGGTGGGAATCCCTTTTGGTGTTAGCATCATGTCTTTTAAAATAGCTTAAATTAGTTAAGTGCATTGTAAACATTGTCTTTATCAGAATGAGGAGCTCAATGAAATTTGGGTAGATAGTAACCACAGTAGCATAGTCTATTAACTTCACTATAAATTATAGTGTAGGGTTAAGCCCTCATGGAAATGAAATTATAATAATACATGATATTGTTACAATAAGTGTATTAGCCTACCTCATCCTGATATAATGGATGGTCTAACATTGGTTGTACATCTTAAAAGAGTTAAGTAGTAATTGCATATTTATCAAATAAAGTATGCCAAAAAGCTATGTTTTGCCCGGTATAGGGAAATGGGGCAGCGCTTGTGATTAGCAAAGCTGGATAGCATGTAACAGTATTATGATATTATTTGAAGGACAGGAACCCAAAAAGTTAAAATACGGAAGAGGACATAACAGCTACAACTACAAAATTGCAAAATTTAGTGTGCAAAGGATTGCAATATTATGGGAAAAAAATAAATGTACAACTGTCAACAAAACCTCATCCCGTCCCGTTGGGAAGAGGATACCACGATCGAATTCAACCTACTGGTTTTGTTTTTTTCCAGTATGAGGGGGGTTGATACATCATAACGTACTGAACATTGGACATTGGTCACTACATGGACATGGATGAACTGACATTGTGAGATGGAAAAACACTGGCAGATAGTGATGAGGGGGACTGGGAATTCCCGGGAATCGCTGAAAAAACTGGGAGTGCGAACAGGAACAAGATTCTTGAACCAACCTGCTTGTGACAGCTGAGTGCAAAGGAAGCTATTTTTGTGACTGATTGTGTTTCTCTGCAGTGATGGAGGGATGAGGTGAAGCCGACAGGTGTACATTGAGATCAAAATGATAGTGAGTGAGTACAGAGTTGCGTTTGTGTAATTGTAGCTGCTATGAAACGAAGATAGGGGTTGTATTTACTGTGAGCGACAGGACGTAAATTTATCTTAACAGGGAACTAAGGTTCCAGCTGTCGCAAGGCACTTATCTGAGTTCCTCTGACATGGTTAATAGTGGAGACAATAAAACCCCCCTCCTGAATGTTAATGATTTTACAACATGATCAAAGCACGACAAACCCCACAGTACTATAATCAGCTGCTCAGAGCTAGCCTTGCTGAGCCATGAGGCCATAGGGGCGGGAGCCTAACTCCTGTTTCAGTAGTGTGAGACATCTTGATGTACAAGTACACCCCCTGGACATGACGCTAGTGTGTCGCGGGACTTGCCTCAGTCCAGTCCTTGATGTTGAGTGTCAGATAGGGAGGCATTGGGTCCCATTTTTACAGTCTTTGGTATGACCCGGCCGGGGATTGAGGCCCGACCTCTCAGGGCGGACACTCTAACCACAAGGCCACTGAACTGAATTGGTCAGAGTTTAGATACTACAATACTAATATAAATTAGTGCAGTTCAATAGTACAGTACTAAATAAGAAATAGATCATATGTGTGTGCAGTAATACGCTCACTCAAATAAGAAGATGGGCAGTTAAGATTCTACTGCAGTCATATAGGTCATGTTGGGAATCTGTAGAAATGGAACAGTGTAAAATCAGTCAAACTCTACATTGTATTGTATCGGTTAGAGAATTAATTAGGATAAGTACAGTATATTGAGGCATAGTTTTGTTAAATAACAAGTGATTTGAATAGTATTAGTGTAATGTGTGTCACAGAAGCGGAAAGTATTTTTCGCATCTCACCAATAGTGTTGGCATATTAGTAAGGAGGGCACGGTCGTATCTGAATGAACAGAGGCACTACTAAATTCACTACACTAGCCCAACCCTTCAATACAGTTCAGTCATGCAGACAACTCAAGGAGGATGTAATTATATATTTATTGATGTAAGATAATCAATGCAATATATCTATTATGGTTTGGCGATGTATTGGATCTGCTTTTTGGGTACTCAGGTCAAGCGCATCAGTCCCGACCATAGGGACTCTGAAACCCCCGTACCTAAACAGTAGATCCAAAACGAAAGGTGGGTGAGCACTTTGTATACAGCACAGTATACAATAAACAGCAGTAAGCAAGCAGAATTGAGCTCAGGTTGTATGACAGCAGCACGCTGATACAACAGCAGTAAGCAAGCAGAATTGAGTGCAGGTTGTGTGACAGCAGCACGCTGATACAACAGCAGTAAGCGAGCAAGCAGGAGGATGAATGAGCTTGTGATTGGCTGAGTGAATCATGTGGATGAGAGCCTGATGCTGCGGTGGTCCAATTAACGGCCAGCGCGCTGACTGAGGTTCCCTGACTGAACTTGCTCTGTGCATGTCTACGACAGGCGCAAATGCTCATTAGTAAGAGCAATGCAGTAATGCAGTATGAGCTGTGCAATCGTCATTTAAATAAGTAAATAAATAAGGGAAAAGACACTGACATCAGGACAAGAAAATAATAGTGATTAAATGACTACTATTGTGTGAGTTAAATTTAAAACATACTGTACTAGGATAACCTGTTTACATGGTCAATATGATCAAGCCGGAATAGGCTAGGCTTATTAAAGATAGGGATCATATTGATGAGTTATACATTGTTCGATTATTCAAAAGGTCCGATAAGGGGCTGTATACCACAGATTAGATAGAACTAAGTTAGGGAAGTGTTTAGCATTACATGGACCTCTGTTGATCTGACCACATATGGCCGGTGTGAACATTTTTTAAATAATGGTTGATGCTCTGTAAACTGTTTTGTGTCATCATAGGGAAATATAGGGAAATATCCGGGAAAATAATAAAAACAGGGAATGATAGTGGATCACAGTCGTGATGCTCATGCTGCCGATGACCAAATGAATTATTGAGCACTAGAGATGTACGTGCAAAACGCATGGTAGTTTAAGAAGTTAGAAGTTCCTGTGTAGTTTTGTTTAAAACTATTGATTTGAGTGTCATTTGTGAACTTTGATACTTTGATACTAGAATAGAGTGCTATAATGGTGCATTCACAATAGGATGAAGTCTGTGGTGCTTTTTCGCTGCATTCTCGGAAGGCAGTAAAATTGAGTCCGTGATGAGGCCTGTGAGTAAGATTCTGATGAGTGTTGAGTCTTGTTTCGGGGGACGCCCCGGAAATAAATAGACAAAGGAGGCGAGCAGATGCGTGTTGTGTCATGAGATTGATTTATTGATCCCTCACATGGTTGTGGCATGGTTACTAATGGAATGACTAACCTAATTGTGCATGCGCGTCGAAAGTGTATATATTGCTGTGATTACAGGGAAAGGTATCATTGGATTGTGGAAATCAGATCTGTGAGTATTAAATGCAACATTTTGATGTTCTGAAGATATTTCTTTGATACCTGCTGTATGTTATATTGTAGTTATATTGTCATGGCTGGCTCTTGTTATGACAAAATTAGGAGCAGGAGACATCCGAAAGGTGAACAATATGTGTGTATTAAATGATAGGCCTATACAAAGAAACTAAAGCAGTACATGGACATAACAAATGCTGTGTGGTGTGTACTAAAGAGACGTGAGAATGTATTTTAGGAGATGATCAGAGTGTCAGATGGTAGACAGCTGTAGGTGACGCGGATTTTAATTGCACCCCCAGTAAAAAAAAGCTCCGTTTCCACAGGCTGAATAAGTAAAGGTGCCACTACACCTTCTGTAAGTAAGGAACCAACAGTCTATAAAGTAACAGCTGACTGGTATATATATATGTGTCCATGTTAAAAGTATTATCATATTCCCGTCATATTACAAAGTGTTGAGTCCACCGTCAACACTCAAAGTAGTAGTACTAGATAGAGTAGGGGCTTTAAAAAATTGGTTTGTAGTATGTTTTTTTCCAGCTCCATAAGATCCTATGAAGACGACAACATGAATGATGATGATGATGATGATGATGATGATGATGATGATGATGATGTGCTAGTCTGCTACTATGACACTGATGTTCCTAAATGAGAGTGCTGTCAGCACTCTGGACTCTGAATCCGGCGATCATGTGCTTCAGGAACGTCACCTGTGCGGTGACAATTTCTGGTCTTTTGGGAAGCCGTGACGTGTGCTGTTCTGTTGAAAATGGCCAATCTGCAAACTCGCAACATGTCTGGGCCCTGCACATTGCGTGAAGGAACTAAAAAGACTTTCGGTTTGGCTTGCTCCTCAAAGTGTGCTGGTGGACAATTCTGAATGGACACTATATGGTGCTGAGATGTTTTCTTGGGTCCAATGTCGGCAACGGTTATTGTATGTTTAATTTGGCGTTGCCTTATTTGTTTGTTGTTATAAAACCATTGTGTCACTGTATATTGTAGGCTATAAGCGGTCGCTCTGTGAAAAATGGGGGCCATGTAGGAATTTCCCTGGATGATTGAGATTTTGTGTTCCAGGTTTTTTTGCCTGCATCTGCAATGTACTGATAAATGGTGTTTATGAGTTTTTAAATGTTTAAAAGTGGGGTAATGTCGTGGAAATTTAGAGATAAACATTGTAATAATACTCCAAGTGTTTTATGACGTCACTGCCCCATGTGGTGAATGCCTTGTGGCTGTATGTGGGGCTTGTCTATGTGGGGGTTGTCTATCCCTGTTTCCACACCACAGCGGAATTTTTTTTCCGCAGCCGACACTTTCGGTTGTCGGCTGCCGACACATGGACTTCTTCCGGGGCTTTGGGCGGTCCCCTACACGGAAGCCTATTTATGGCCTGTAGTCCTCTATTTCGAAGTGGGCGTGAGAGTGAAAAGTGAGTGACAAGCAGTTGACACAGACAAAGGCGCATTCAAGTGTAGGCTATATAGGTGCTGCTTTGCTATGCGGCCATTGAGATGACAGTCCAGTCCACTGGTTAACAAACGTGCCTTTGGAACGGGCAACCCGGGTTCGCCTCCCGGCTGAGGCTATATTAGTTTTGTTTTCGTCGACGACTTGCGCGACGGCCAGTTTACATCTGACGCGGAGGTCGGCCAGCTTACATCTGACGCGGAGGTCTCAGATGTAAGCTGCCGCCTGCCGACAAGCATAAAAATGAAGTGTGTCACCCGGCGGTGAGAAGGAGAAGGATATTTTAGATTGATTGATTTAAATATTTATTAACAGTTTGCAGAATTACAATACATTTCAAGCACAAACTCAATACAAAGACTGTTAACTGTGAGTGGACGACCCAATTAAGCATTTACACTTGTTTACAACAGGGTCCACATTGTTCAATTCATCAAAACATTTAGAGACGTACAAATAGACATTTCTATATAGTTAAAGAACAGAACAGGAATTCATCATAAAACAGTGTTCCCTGAACCGGGAATCAAATGATGATGATGATGATGAGAAGGCTGTGGAAGCTGAAGAGAACGGGCAATTTTATAAAGTATAAAGTAATTTTCAATGTCATCAGGGATCAGGGTTACAGTAAATGACAATGTAATTCAGCCAGGGGTGCCATGGATGAAAAGATTACAGGGGTGATCTGAAGCAAACATGAGAACCACTGCTTTACATTTCTTCAGACGATTTTCCAATGTTTTGTTAACAGATATCTCCCTGTATCCCGCGACATGGGCGGTCCCGAGAGGGGACGCACCCGGAAGCCTATTTAATGGCATGTAGTCCTCTAGTTCTTGGTTGGTGAAGTGGGAGTGACATTGATGAGATGTTGACAAACAGGCAAATTCTGGCGTTGGTGGTGGTGAGAAGGAGAAGGAGAAGGAGGTTGATGATGATGAGGAGGGCAGCGGAGGCTGAAGAGAACAGGGCCAGACCCAGGAGGAGGTTTTGGGTTCATCCGATAGGTATGCGAAGAGCAGAACAAGGGGACTACCTGCACCTGTTCGTGGAGCTACGCCAGGACGAACAACGCTTCCAAGGGTACTTCAGGCTCTCTGTGGAGCAGTTCGACTGGGTGCTGGACAAGGTGAAGGAACAGATCGAGAAGCAAGACACTTTTTACCGGCAAGCCATCAGTCCGGGCGAACGTCTTGCCATCTGTTTACGGTAACTACCATGTTCATTGTTGTTTACATTTCTACTGTGATCCGTCGCTAGTAGCCTTGGCTTGGATCACAAGACGGACATCTGCCATGCCCGTCTACGTCTTGAGCTCCAAAATAGTGTTTGATTTCAAATATAACCTGCTTGCCCCATGACCAAGAATGTTACAATTGTGTACGGCCCCTCGTAAGTACCCATATGTTCCGTATTGTTCTATAAAAAGTATTCTAATCCGATCGGTGGCCATTTTCTCCGTATGCTTTCAACTACGCGACCCTATCGGTTGGGGGTGTATTGCACTCTGTTACATTATAAGTAAAACTCTATGAGCAAATGAACACCAATCGGATTCGAATCCTTTTTATTGAATAATATGGAATATACGGGTACATCTAAGGGGTCGTGTACGATTGTAACATCCGTGGCCATAGAGTTAGTCCTTTTATATTGGAAATGTGTGTGTTTATGCAGATGTATGGAGCAAAAACGGAGAAAGTGCAAACACTATTTTGAAGATCATCGAAGACTGTCATAATATAACCGTCTTGTATCAAGACACTGGTGGAGAGACTGTAAATGGCAAATGCCTTAGTAATTAGCATTGTATTCACATATCATTTCAACTCACCAACCCTGACTGTGAGGCATGGTGCATGTATTTAATGTTTCCACACTGTCATTCAGCTCTTTAGTCTTCCTTATTTTGTTTCAGATTCCTTACTTAAATAAATGTAGCAATAGCACAATGTAGAAAATATTAAGTCACACGTAAAAGTCATGTTTCCACAGATTGCTTGATTGATTGATTGAAGTATTTATTAACAGTTTGCAGAATTTCACATGAAAGCACTAACTCAACTTTACTCAACTTGAGTAAAGGTTTAGTAACTTTACTTGGCTTCCAAATATACATCATGTATTATAGTACCTAAGTAAGAGTACTCAAATATATCCAAATGTGTCTATCACCTATTTGAAAATGGCAGATCTACAAGCTTGTCGCATTACAGTGCATTGTGAGCCTGTAGCCTGCATGGCTATTTTCCAAGGATAAAACCATGAAATAGGTTTCAATTGGTTAATGTATTTCTTGTTATAATATACTTATTACTACTACTTTGAAGATTTACATTAGTATAACAAGAAATACATTAACCAATTGAAACCTAAAAATCACACCTTTTACCATGATACATAGTTCAAAATGCATCTTTTCACCATGATCATGTAAGATGAGATGACAACTGAATTTATGTGATATCCTATATATATAAGCCCCGAGCTGAATTAAGTTGGCAAATGTGACACGAGTTAAAGACAAAAAGCTGTATATAGGGCCAGATTTATTTAGTTGCAACTATACGCGTTCTTTATTATCCCAACTACACAAAATGTCTTTTATAGCCGTTATCCAAACTCACACCACGTGATATTGTGACTGAGCTTGTAGATCAACTCTGTTTTGGAAAACCTTTTTCTCTGAATAGGGATGCTGGGTTCAAGTGGTTATTAACTTGTAAAATAATTGCCATCAAAAAGTACATTATTTGCCTCAGAGATGTAGTAGAGTTGTGGGTCATAAACCTTAATCCCATTACCAATACAACTTGTAACATGTGAGTTTAGCTTGTGTTATAACATGATGAATGTTGTCTATACCTCTATTTCAGATACCTTACCCATGGGGATTCTATTGCCACCATAGCCTACAATTTCCGCGTGGGAAGATCCACTGTGTCTGAGATTGTGCCTACTGTTGCTGAAGCCATCTGGCAGTGTTTGGTACCAGAGTTGATGCCCGTGCCGACGAAGGACGAGTGGAAAGCTGTAGCCAATGTTTTTGAGCAGAAGTGGAACTTCCCTCACTGTGTGGGTGCACTGGATGGCAAACATGTTGTCATACAGGCACCCAGACATTCGGGGGCCCGTTTCTACAACTACAAAGGCCAGTATTCCATCGTCCTTCTGGCTGTTGTAGATGCCAATTACCTGTTCCGCATGGTCGATGTGGGAGGTTATGGCGCATCCAACGACAGTGGCATCCTCTGGGCATCAGCGTTTGGTGAAGCTCTAAGGGACGGAACACTGGACCTCCCTGAGGATGAACCACTCCCAAACGCTGAGGACCTGGGACCGGTCCCATATGTTTTCGTGGCAGAGGAAGCCTTTCCTCTGCGGCGGGACATGATGCGGCCAGTCCCTGGAAGGTACCTCCAGACCTACTCCTAGAGCATTTTCAACTATCGTCTGTCCCGTGCACGGATGATGGTGGAGATGACCTTTGGTTTGATGGCTTCACAGTTCCGTCTCTTGCACACGGTGATTGATCTGAACCCGGAGAATGCGGAGAAGGTTGTGAGAGCCATCACTGTCCTACACAACCTTCTCAGATGGCACCGGCAGTCATCTGCTTCCGACGTGGCCGAGGAGATTCCAGAGTCCCTCCGCCCAACTGGAACGGTTGTTCAGAACAATAACCCAGATGAAGAGGCTCGTGCTGTCAGAAGTAACTTTGTGGAGTACTTCAACTCACCAGCCGGTGCTGTATCATGGCAGGACAACCATGTTTAATCCTCACCTACCCATTACCCTCATTTAATTTTCCTTCTCTATTTAATTTTTCTTCTCCTCGGATCGCCACCTTGTAGTGGTGGAGAAGCTTGTGTGTTCCAATGAACCTGAGAGCTATGCCGTCTGGAGCTTTGCTCCTGGTAGGGTCACCCATGGCGGAAAGCTCAAGGGGGAGGTTCCAGACAAAGTGCGATCCAACCAAAGCAAATGAAAGCTGCAGCATACTTCACGCAGTGTTGCAAATAGCCTGCATCCTGCGACTCACTAAATTGAGAAAGGACCAAATCCTGTCACCCTCTGGGGGTTCTGGCCCTCTGGGATGCCAGACTCTAATGTTGTTGAAGAAGGACTCATAAAATGTCTTTGGAACCCACCCCTGGGTCCCAGGACCCATTACATTGAAAACCTATTTACACCACTGGGCCCCTAGTTCTCTTGGACTCCATGTGACTGGACCCTCCTGACCCACATCTGTTAAGGACAGTGTCTCCCCACATTACACAAACGCACAGGCGTCCTCCATGAAGGAAATCTAGCCACTATGACATCCCTCATTTTAGCGGTTTATTTTAAATCTTCCCTCATCCCAAGTTCTTCCACCTTCCCAGTAACTTTGTCACTTCTACATTTCGCTGGTACTGGAGTCACTCTGCTGTCACCCAGGGAGGCTGTAGGCGAGAACTTGATGCCAGCAGTCCTAGGGTCCTCACTGTGGACTGACATTGTTGTGCAACATACAAAAGCAGCTACCTTTTTCAAACAATAGTAGTCTATTTCCACAAAAAAATACATCCATGTCCTACCCATTCCAAAAAAATACCTTGAGACTGGCAAGTCAGTAACTACACTGGCTTTGCTCAAATATTTGCCACGGACATGGAGAAGTCTTGCCATAGCCATATTTGTCTGTTTATGGAGTACTAGGGCTGTCAATTGATAAACATATTTAACCCACCTGAGGCCGATTAAAGAAAAAAAAAGGCTTCTAAATCAGACAATTATCTGAAAAAAGTACCCCAAAAATTACTGTATATGTAATTGGCCGCTGACCCCCATCTGAAAATATGTTGTTCCAGAGACTACCCAGAAGCAAAGATTTGAGTTAAAAACGTTCGCTCTGAAAGAATATATATTCAAAGCTTTGTGCCACATTTTCATGATTTTTCGAGTGCCGTGCTATGAGCTTGTAGATCTGCTATTTTTCAACAGCTAAAGTATAACATAATGCTTAAAATACCAAAAGGGGTTCCCGTCCTGAATGGGTTAATCTGATTAATCACAAATGAATCGCATATTCTTTTCAAGTTGTTAATGCTCTCATCAACTAGGGGTGGGGATATGGGTACCTCACGATACTATGGTGATATTAGACCCTCGATAACGATATCACGATGTTCTATATATTGCGAGATTGCAAAAAATGAAGAAAAAAAACATAAAAGGCAAGATCTGGAATACTAATAGTCACAAACTGGCCAATAAGTACATGAATCGTGCCTCCCCCAAACAGTAAAATAACTAGTCTACAACTTGTCTGTCCACAACAATGGGCACTACTAGTACTAACTAATCAATCCACCCCTAAAATATGTAGTGAAAATGTAATTGACAAGAAACAAACAAAATAAGATGTGCTGAGCATAACATGCAATGAACCTGGACCGATTCCAGGTATTCATCACCAACTTGTTTTATGTATTTTAAAGTTGGGCCCATTTTACCTGTAACAGTGTATCGATTATTCATCGCGGGAGGAATTATTGCGATATCTCGTAATATTGATATATTGGCACACCTGTATCATCACTGTGGGCGTAGACAGATGCTTTGCTTTATGCAAAAATGCATGTTTTTTTCAATTATTGGAACAATGACAAATACTCTCCAGAAGTAACAAGGTCTGGTGGGCAATGGAAAAAAATATTAAAAATAATTATTTTATATATAGACGGATAGGTTGAAATCAGGTGATCTATTCTGGGCCTGAACGTGCTTGCTGGGAAGGAGCATGCTGACGGACATGGAGAGCTGTGTCCTAAACTATATGTAGGCCATATAGCTAAAACAAATAGGCTAATTATGCGATTAACATAACAGTGAGTTAATTGCAATTAATCGACATTGACAGCCCTAGTACGGACACATTGGTGATCCTGCACCAGTCTAAACCTCTTTAACTGACAGTGAGCAGTGTCCCCATGAGCAAGTAACACATTTGGGAGGCTCCACACTATTCATCCTAGTTCCACACCCCACTGAGCAAGCATCCTCATTCCTCACCCCCCAGAAGGAATTTAGTGAGAGCGACAGACATTTGCCCTCACCGCCTGGCTTCCCTCCTGCAAGTCAAGGTTCTGTTCAAGACTACAATCACACAGCACCATTCTAATCTTCCGACTGCTTCAAAGGGCTGGCCAATAAAAAACTGACCAAGTCCAATGCAACACATTTGGATTTCCATGACTGCAGTGGGATTGGCTATTTTCTCCCGCTGTAACAATTTAATTCTGTCATCTTCTTAGTCATGTCAGTGTGAATTTAGCTACCTTAAAGTACCAACTGCTGACTAACCTCGACATTACTGACTGTTCATCAGCTGGATCTCCATACATAGAGAAGACAACACATCCTCTCACATCAACAGGATTACTAAACAAGTTCAGCAGAATAGTATAAAAGGAGCAGACCTCCCCTTGTATAAAATATTTCAACCAACACACTCAAGAATCTACAAGACCATCCATCCATATAGCTAGCCAACAACAGTCCCAGGATCTTGGGGACTGTCCAAGACAGGACACCGACCTCTTCAAGACTACATTCAAGACCTTTGACCTTCAGTAGACAATCACGATCAAGCACACCTCAGCCCATACGAGCCAACGTATCTGACCACTCCAGGTACCTTTACTAGATTCTTTACACCATCTTTCCAATGACACGTGTTAAACATCCCGGCTCAGGTTCTAATCAGGTCATAATCCTAGCCTTTGAATAACAGTCCTTTTTTGAACCACTTGAACCCATAGTAGTCTATAGCCTGGGGGAACATCAGACAAAAATAGCCCATCTACAAGTTTACAATGCAACGCATTGTGAACTTGTAGAGCGGCTATTTTTTGGCAAAGACTAGGGTTTAAGTGGTTAAGCACTAAGTTGAGCAACAAACATGACGTGAGAGTATTGAAATAGTTGACACCCACTATATTGTTCAAGGCTAGATTTCTGACAAATCTGCGTTCTTCTGGGTTTTAGTTGGCAGACAATCGGCATACAAAAATAACCTTTAAAACTGATGTGTTACCCATCTGTCAATCTTCACACAAGCAAATCAAACTGAAACAGTCTAGTCTTCAAATATTTTTATTCACAGAATAAACAGAAAAAAATAGAAAAATAACCACCGCTCATCCGCTGAAAAAACTTAAGAGGTGCTGGAGCCACAAAGGGAACATGAGAAAAAAATAAAGGGAAGCTCCGCACGCAATCAATTTAGGTCAGGAAATCTGGCCCTGAACATAACTCTCATTAGTTCCATCTCCGTCCTCATCTGGGTTTCAGGATCCAGGTTCCGGAGCTGGCTGGCTATGTACAGGCCAAAATGGGCTGCCCCATCCCGGTTTTGGAGCTCTGCCATGGCCCACTGCTCAAACGCGTCTGGGCCTGGGGCTGGGGCGTCAAGCGGCTGGGCCTCCTCCTGTCCAGTGTTCCTGGCCCTCCTTCGACTGGATGCTATTTAGTAAGGTTAAAGCATTGAACATTGAGCAATATTGCAATATTGAGCTGCACTGGATTTTGTATTGTATTACAGAGCTTGATTTAGGATGGTATTACATAACGTTCATGTAAGGTCTGAATTCTTACCACTTGTAGAAGTGGGGGGCCCTGCCACAGGACGAGCAGCTGGTGGTGGGGCACCTCTGGGTCCCCGTGCTGCTACCCCCAGATTGGAATTCCCCCCGCGGTGGACTATAAAGTAAGTAAATTACGTGTTATATTGAGCTGAAGTGGATTTGTATTGTATTTCAGAACTTTCGTGTCAAATCTGAATGTCTTACCACTTGCAGAAGAGGATTCTGGAGGAGGATTCTGAAGACCAGCAGTTGAGGGACGAGCAGTTGAGGGACGAGCAGGTGAGGGACCAGCAGGTGAGGGACCAGCAGGTGAGGGACCAGCAGGTGAGGGACCAGCAGGTGAGGGACCAGCAGGTGAGGGACCAGCAGTTGAGGGACCAGCAGTTGAGGGACCAGCAGTTGAGGGACCAGCAGTTGAGGGACTCGCCGGGTGCACTATGAAGTAAGATTGAATGATGTGTTATATTGAGCAGGAGTGGATTTGTCTTGTATTTCAGAACTTCCATGTCAAATCTGAATGTCTCACCACTTGTGGAAATGTGTGGTCTTTTCCCACGAACCCACGGCGACGGTGGTGAGGGACCCAGGGCTCCCAGCGCTGCTGGACTCACCGGGCTGACTGTGAAGTAAGATTGAATTATGTGTTATATTGAGCAGGAGTGGATTTGTCTTGTATTTCAGAACTTGTCAAATCTGAATGTCTCACCACTTGGGGAAATGTGTGGTCTTTTCCCACCAGACCACGGCGCTGGTGATGAGGGACCCGGGGCTCACCGGGTGCACTATGAAGTAAGATTGAATGATGTGTTATATTGAGCAGGAGTGAATTCATATTGTATTTCAAAAAGTTTGTGTCAAATCTGAATATCTCACCAGTTATGGGAGTTTCCTGTGTTTGTCTCTCAAACATAGGCTGCAGCTGGGACATGGCCGTTGGTGAGGGACCCGGGGCTCCCAGCGCTGCTGAACTCACCGGGCGGACTATGAAGTAAGATTCAATGATGTGTTATATTAAGCAGGAGTGGATTTATATTGCATTTCAAAAAGTTTGGGCCAAATCTAAAAATCACCACTTATGGGAGTGGGTGGTCTCACATCGTGTACACCAGTACTCCCCCCGTGTGCCACCGGCAGTGATGGCATGGTCACGTATACTATTGGGTAATAATCAAACATGTCTTACACTAGGTTCAATCGTTTTATTAGATTTGTAAATTGTAAAGCACAACTAGACTTGAGTAGAGGTTTGGGTTGTGTAGTTTACCTTGCCATATTGGAAGTCCAATATGAAACAGTTGGGGATTTGAAATATTAGACATTGGCATAATCATTTCTCTTTCTTTGTGCAGTGTAAAGGGGGAGACTATTCTGGATTATAGAGCAACTGTTGAACATATCTCACAAAGATTTTGAGTTGCATCATGGCTACATTACTACAAAACACAAACATCTACCAAAGTAATTTGTCTTGAGTGAGTCATCTGAATACCTTACCATATCTATGTCCAGCAGTGCTCCCATGTCCTCCTGTGTCCTCCAGTGTGGTGTCTATGAAGCAAGGTTTAAACATTTACTGTGTAGGCCTACATTTTTAGAGTTTGCTGTTGTATTTGTAAACAGTCTGACTGATATGTATCTCTTACCACTTTCAGCAGGGCTCGAATCCTCCACCGCCTGCTGCTGGCTGCTCCCTTTAAAGTTAGGTTCAAACATTTGTTAGGTACAGCTATGACAACTGATGTCCTCCACAATGGCAATGACGATGTCATTCAATCAATCTTTCAGTAAGCACATGCTGACCTGCAGTTGGAGACGTCCGGCTGAAGTTGGATGTCGTATTCCTAGGCTCCGTGTAAGGGTCTAGGAATTGCAAGATGCCATAGTAGATCCATTTTTTTTTGGGGGCTCCCCCTGCACTCCCGCTTGCCTTCAGCTCGTTCATCTTCAGCTTACGATAGTAGTCCTTGATGGACTTCCATCGTGATTTGCACCTGCTAACTGTATGTGGCGGACACCAAAAGCATTTTGAGATGAAGTAGAAATAGTTTGTGTTCTGTCCTATTCAAATTGTTCAATTATGGGCTAAGGCAATACCATGGAGATTCTTAGTTTGAGATTCTATTTTGGGAAACCTGAACCCTTCAACAGCAACCATCTCTGCTTCATATCTTGACAGGATGAAGTCATGTACACGTTGGTTGTTTTCAAGCTACACTGCAGTGTATGTTGACAGTATTCTGTATGTATAGTGGCCACAAATATTTGGTCCAATATTTTATATAATTGTATATAATGTATTATCTTTGGTCAGTCTTTGACTACATACAGTGTAAATTAACTGGTGGTATTTGGGATTCATCATCTGCTGTGATACAGCTGCTGGATCGAAAATAAAAGTCTTCACATCATTGTAATTTGTGTGTTCTGGTTTCATGAGTAGGAAGAACATTGACAGTACATGATAGTTGTTTATATGTGTACTTTACACAACTTTGTAATGCTGGGTATAATTATTGTTACATGATTCACTCCTTGACATTGCAGCAATGACAATTACCAAACAATAGCAATATTGGGAGGTTAGACGGGAATAGCACATTCAACCAACATAGGTGCAGCCACATGGTCTATGGAATATGGATCAAAGTATTTGGTAAATGTTACATATACTTACGTTCAAGGCCTGATTCGGCACTTATTAGACGCCAAGCTTGTTCTTTTTTAATTGTGTTTTTGTAGTCTGCATGACCCAAGTTGTATATAACTGGGTGCCGGCTTACACTCATGATGAGCGCCTCATCTGTTGCCTCTGTGTCCTGCTCCTGCGACATGCTTGCTGCTCTCTGATATATATTGATTGTGCATTGGGCTGTTTTATAGCATGTGGGGGGAAGGGGGGGCACAATCAGTACTTGATGAGGTAACTGATAGGTGAGCACCAAGGAAGAGTGGACAAAAAATGGGTCTATTTGGAAAATTTATGTTTTTAAGTACAGTAAATTATGCATGATTAGAACATGCTTATCTGACAATTGGGGTCTAATATTTCTACCATTGCTACAAAAGTTGCTACCTGCACATTCACAATCCAGTCATTTGGGTGCATAAACAAGAAGTTTAAGAATGTATTTAGCCTGATAATGTCAACCGTGCATGTTCACATCATGTACACTTTAGTTTATATGATGTAAGTGATGGTGATGATGAAGTTGGTCATGGCCAAGTACTTGAGGATTTTCTCTCCTGGTGTGGGGATGCCTTTCTCCAACTGAATGTCTTGAAAACCAAGGAAATGTGTGTAGACTTCAGGAGATCCCCCCCAGTTCCCCAGAACAGTGTTGTCCATGGTGAGCAAGTCGACCTGGTGACCACTTATAAATACCTGGGTACTACATTTGACAGCAAGCTCCAATTTGATGTGAACTGTGAAATATTGTGCAAGAAAGGCCAACAACGCCTCTTTTGCTTGAGGCAGCTCGCCAAATTTCAGGTTGACAAATCCCTTATGAAACTGTTCTACAGTGCCTTTATTGAGTCATTTATCTCCTTCTCCATCATTTGTTGGTATGGAAACCTAAATGTAAAGGACAAAAACCACCTTGGCAGGATTGTGAGAACGGCCTCAAAGATTGCCGGAGTTAATTTCAGTAGTCTAGACCAAGTATTTAAAAATCAGGTGCTTAAGAAAGCCAAGTCCATTTTTACGGACAACTCCCATCCCCTCAGCTCTGAGTTCAAGCTGCTTCCCTCTGGCATTCGCCTAAAAGTTCCAGGGGCCAAAAGCAACAGGTATAAGTTCTCCTTCGTGCCTGTAGCTATCAAGGCTCTAAATGCCGATAGGAGGAGATAAATTGTATCTGTATTAATAGTTTTATTTTTATTTTTATACAACTTTCTGGAAAAGTTATGAATTATAATGTTACACTGATACCTTGAACTGCCATCCTGTTTTAAATGTTTTAAATGTTCTATGTGTACTATGTGCCTTTGCTGTGTTTTTGTGTTTCATGTTACCTGCCTGTGTTATGCCTTGCTGTAAACCAAATCGCCCCACGGGGACAAACTAATAAATGAACCTGAACCTGAGGTGGGTGCCTTAATGGCTGCAAGGCCAGGGCACAGGGGTGCTTTTGATTGATTGATTGAAATATTTATTAACAGTTTGCAGAATTACAGTACCAAGTTGACAGATATAAATCTGAGTGAGGCTATTCAAATAGCCAAAACGACCAGATACCTCAACCTTGTAAATCTTCACTGGAAAAGTGAGAACCCAAAGTATCAAAACGCCAAAAGATGAACTCTAGAGAAACTTAGAGTAGTGCAAAAGACCTGAAAGGATTTTGACACAAGACACAAGTTCTTAAAGTATTTCTAAGTTATCTTTAGTTTTCTTCAGATCCAGAGCGTGTACAAATGTAAAGAATAGAGGAGAGAGAATTCTCCTAAGTGCTCTGAATGAAAGTCACATAATTTAGCACAAACATATATATATGTTCCGTGATTAGGATTCTGTTAATGACTTTTTATCTCATGGGGTGAGAGTGTATGTTTAGCCTCATCTTTAAGGCCACAGTTGTCATGTTGTTATCCATTTAATCTTATTTCCCTTTGGTACAATGGTCAATCTGGAGTGGGTGACAGTTGATAGTGGAATTAATACACACGCAAATATTGATATGACATCACTGGGAGGCTTTTTTAACATAGTAATAAGATGTGAACATAAAATATGAAACAATAAATCATAATTAACAAAATACCCATCAACAAGCTCACATCATGTCACGTTGCTTGTATAGGCTACTGCTATAGTATAAAGTTATTTTCAATGTCATGGAACAGGGTTACAATAAATAAATAACAATATAATTCAGGGGTGCCATGGATGAAAAGATTACAGGGGTGATCTGAAGCAAACATGAGAATCACTGCTTTACATTACTTAAGTTCAGACGATTTTGGACAGACAATGTTACTTTGAGGTGCCCAGATATCTCCCTGCACCCTCGACATTCACAAGTCCCTCCCAGGGGTGTTTGGGTCTGTGAAAGAAGAAAACTCCAATTGAAACTCCGCCCGTAGATGGCCTGCAGGCTGCATCTGTTCCATTGGCTAGTGCATATCACTGCCGGGTGAAACACTGCTTGTCGGCAGCTTACATCTGCCGCAGAGGAGAGCGTCAGCTGTAGGCTGGCCGTCGCGGCAGTCGTCTGCGGAAGTGGAGCATTTTCTCCATCCACCAGCTGTCTAAAAACCCGGTTTTTCGGCTGCCGACAGCCGAGACTGTCATCTGCGGAAAAAAAATTCCGCTGTGGTGTGGACATACCCTATGTGGGAGAAGAGAAGAGCTATAAAAGGCTGTCGTTTGTTGACACTCGGGGAGCCAGACTGGGTTTCCATACATGAGGGCAGGTTCATTCATGTAAGTCTCGTCTCCTACTCGAGTAAATCTCTATACTCTATAACTCCGAATTCTTGTGTTGCCTCATTATTCATTATTGTGATTTGTCTTTTGAGCATATGTCCACAGATTCCATTACAATTCTGAAAATAGCTGATCTACAAGCTCACAATGTGTCGCGCTGCGGCGTGTTGTGAGGTTTTTATGGAATATTAGTGGTATTAATGTATTGTCTGTAATAATTTAAGCATTGAGGAGATGTTTATATTTATATGTATATCTGAACTAAACATTTATTTTCTTTCTTTTCAGATGCCACCAAGCAGTTCATGAAGTGGAAATGTAAGTTCTGTGAGTCATGCTTCACTATTCCAGGAAAACTATTGCAACACTATAAGACTGACCATGGACATCATCGGGGGAATTCATTCTTTTTAACTCTTGTAGATAGATCAGCTATTTTCCAAACAGATTTAGAGAGTCAATCGCACTAGTTTGCACACGCATGCAGTAGTCATGAGGTTTCACTAACTGTTTTTACTGTGATTTCAGGCTGACCCACCCAGCCACCCACCCACCCAGCCAGCTGACTGGAGTGGGGTCCACTGCAGCCCACCCAGCCAGCTGACGTCCACTGCAGCCTGGACTGGTCACCACCAGTCACACAGGTATTCTTTTGAACTCTGGTAGATCAGCTATTTTCCAAACAGATTTAGAGTCAATCGCACTAGTTCGCACACTGCTAGTTCGCACACGCACGCAGTAGTCATGAGGTTTCACTAAGTGTTTTACTGTGATTTCAGGCTTTTCGACCCACCCACCCACCCCACCCAGCCAGCTAGCTGACGTCCACTGACTGCAGCCTGGAGTGGTCACCTGCACCAAACCACAGAAGCAAGTCGCAGCTGTCGCACAGTTAAAGACCTTCACATAACACGCAATGTTCTCATTTTCTTTTGAGCTTCATTCAACACCAAAAATAGCCAATCTACAAGCTCATTTGTTTTGCTTGACTCCCAATATGTTTGAAGACGTATTCATTCTCATTGGAATTTATGGAAAGTAGACTTGCAATAGTGTAGTGGTTAGTTTGATGCACTTCTGCATTCTGATGTCTGTACTGTTCATTTCATGTGTTTGTAGGACCACAGCATATTTCAAAATATAAATGTAAGGAATCTTTTCCTCAACAGTTCAACAGGCTCTCATGGTCCTCCGTGCACTGCCATCACTGTTCCCCTCTGCGGCTGCTGCTCCCAAGAAGCTACGGGACACGAGTGAGGCTCTTGTGCATGTCCTGGAGGTGAGTGGTGTACAACATTACAGTATATTTGCCATATACTATTCACCAAAAGCAACTCAATCGGATGTGTTTAAATGGTTATAGCTGAAGGTCCTGCATATAACTTCATCAGAATTGAGCTGTCTTATAGGTTTTAAAAATCACACCTGTGTGAAGTGAGGGGCGCTAATATATTAAAGTCTAACTCATGTTGATTAGGTAAAGTAATGTAAAACAAACGGTGCCAACACAAACATTAAATTATCTTTATTGTTAATGGGATTTCATCTAATGTTTGTTAGAAACAAGATGACATACATTTTCCCTGCATTGTCAATGGCGTTTTTTAAAACACAAACCTGTGTATATAGGAGGGGCTAGCGCCCCTCAAACACTGAAATGATCCTTGAAACAAAAGTGCATTACCTGATGGATGGATGTGTGTTTTGTGTTAAAGGAAAAAGAAGACCCCAATGCGTTCTTGAAGAAGCGTCCTCTATCCTGTCCTGTGCTGGTTGTGAGTGAGTCAGACTGCATCCTGGCTATAGGAGATGAGCTCGTACACACACTACCAAAATGTGAGGTAGCAGATGGTGTTTTGTACCTTATGGCCTACTATTATACCTTACACCTTACATACCCCAAGTGTGTATCCACCTTGCTTTCTGTCATACAAACGGAGGTCCTCTTGGACAAAATCCATGAGGGAGAACTCACTTCATCTTACAAGAAGGCCATGGCTGATTGGAAAGCTTTCATTGGCCAAAACTAAAGCAATGGTCAGATCCACTTTAGTTACCCCCCTCCCCATCCAGATTGTATGCTAGGCTGCTGCAATCCAGCATTTTGAGTATTTCAAACAGTTACATTTGAATGTTATTAACATTGGTCAGATGTTTGAAGTACTGTTACTGCAACTTAGCACAAGTATGCTACATTTCATTTGGTAATCTTCCCCTTTTGAAGCAATGCCTGTGTTTTATATTAATGTTTAAATAATATACAGTAAGCACTTTGTACGTGTATATTGAGGGACATGCCATTGTTCTTTGTTAAACATATTATGACATGTTCTGTAATTGTCAATATTGTTACATTATATACATGTTTAGTTCACTTCAGTACACACTGAGCCAAAATGTAAAGCATCTAATGCCAGACAGTGTAATATTGTTATGTTTATTATTGTTGTGGAAACTAGTCTCCTCTGTCCAGCTAATGGCTAGATCGAGGGGTGATTGGTGCTCCAGTCAATCAATATGGTGATACTGTCAATACTGTGAAGTTATGTGATGCACTGCTTTGCTGCTGTATTTTATAAAGGGTAAAATAAATATTTTGTTTAATGCAAGACTTATTTTAATTGTTTCAGCCTTATTTGAAGTAGACAATGGGTCTCATATCTAGGACAATATCACTTTTGTAGAGCTTGCAATAAGATGCATACACCTGAATTGAAACGACTAGGCTTGCCAAACTGGGCAAAATGTCTTATATTGAGACAAAAAGAATGTCCCAATACTAGTAACACATGTTCAATTTGAGTATTCCCAGCTAATATTTGATCAGTCATATAACTTACTATCAGCTAATATAGCTAACAATGAGTTTTCCCTGCTAATTTCAAGTTGTATTTTTGTCTAGATAGCCCACATATTACATCTTATTTCAAGAAATCTTGACAAGCTAAAATATACTAGTTCCATTGGCAGATTATTTTGCTTATTTTAATGATAATACATCTTGTATTTCATATTATTTAGCTTATTTTCTAAGTGGGTTTTTTCCAGTGTATTGGCTGACCATTATAGACTGTTAAGCCAGAAGATCGATAAATGGATAGATGAATGAGTCATGAAGAAATATGGAGGATTTTGAAAGTTACATTTTCTTCCATCAATCTTTATTTTACATCAAAAGGTGGCCACTGCTCTGGACCCACGCTTCAAAGATCTCAAATGCCTGCCCAGAGCAGAGAGGGAGCCAGTGTGGGGAAAGCTGAGTGACTTGGTGAGGGCAGAAGAACCTGCTCTGCAGCCGCCCAGGGAGGAGAACCCTGAGCCACCTCAAAAGAAGACAGCCCTACTG
>NC_139704.1:1882830-1918830 GCF_964188405.1 Protomyctophum parallelum | reverse complement strand
TGAGACACTGGAGGGGATGGAGTATTTCAGGGTCATTCACGATAAGCAGGTCAAAGTTTGTAGGCTGTGCATCCAGCCTGGCCACATTGTAAGAGACTGCCCAGAATTCACCTGCTTCAAGTGCCATCAGCAGGGCCACTATGCCCGGGAATGCGTGAACGCCAGGGAGGAGAGCGAGGAGTTTTTTTCTGACCCTGAGAGGGAGGAGGAGGGGGAGGAGGAGGAGGAGGAGGACGGCGACACAACACCAGCAGAGGCGGGGGAGGCAACACCACCAACAGTGGCAGAGGAGGCACCACCAGCAGTGGCAGAGGAGGCACCACCAGCTGAGACAGAGGTGGTGGAGGAGACACCATCAGCAGAGAGGGCGGCGGTGGAGGTTGGAGCCGGCCACCAGCATGTGGCTAGGAAAGATGGAGAGGAGCCGCAGGTGCGCCACGACGCCGCTGTGACCCATCAGGTGTCTGGAGATGCTGCCATCGGGGACAGCATGGATGGTGTCGCGGAGGAGATCGACTCGTCTCTGGAGGGAAAGATTGGGAGGGTGGCGGGTGTGGGTCCCTCTGCAGGTCCTGCCCCTCCACCCAGTGACCATGTGAGTACCTCCGGGGGCGAGCCCCCTAGGAGCGGCAGAGGTCGTGCGGAGAAAGGCAGAGGCGGAGTTAGGACCAGAGGGGGTTCCTCCCCTGGTCCTGCACCTGGTACTGCCGGAGAGATGAGGAGGAGAGAACCAGCTCAAGAGGGACAACGGGTGCCACCGAGCACCCCTGAGCTGGACGCCATCTTCTCTGGCGATGACATGGACTCAAGTCCAGAGGCTATAAGTGGCCTAAAGAGAAAAGCTGGGGAGGAGAGAAGTGCGAACGAAAAAAATGCCAAGAAATAGGTAATGGGGATTTTTGGTTTACTTCTATTTTCTTATAATACTTATGATTTCTACAACATCATTTAACGCAAATGGACTAAGGACAGAATATAAAATGCAACGGGTACTTAATCTGTGTAACACAGACATCATATGTCTACAGGAGACAAGGTGGGATAACACAACAATAGACATAATCAAAAAACTATGGGGAGGGCTCCTTTTCTACAGTAATGGGACTGAACATGCAAGAGGGGTGGCAATATTAATTCGAAAACATGCAGCTACAAATATCAAACAGTGTTATACAGATGGAGAAGGGAGGGTGATAGGGATTGAGTTCTCTTTACAAAAGGTTTTGTTTAAATTATTTTGTGTTTATGCACCTAATGTTGAAAAAGACAGGGTTTTATTTTTTGAAAGTCTCAAGCATTGCTGTTCTGAAAATAGTTTTTTTCTGGGGGATATGAATGTGTGGATGGATAGGCTTGATGCATCAAGGAACACCGTGTTCAGGCCAGATGCATCAAGGAAAAAGTTATTGGATATGAATGAGAAATATAATTTGACAGACAAATGGAGGTGGGAGAACCCTGATAAGAGGGAATTCTCCCGTCGGCAGATAGTGTTGGGGGAACTAAAGCAAAGTAGAATAGATCTGTGTTTAGTTGCAGGTAACATAATGCAATATTTTGGTAAATTAACGTATCATTTTAATACTATAAGTGATCATGCAAATCTCACAGGATCAATACGAGTAGGGGAAAGAAGCAGGGGAGGGGGAGTATGGTGTTTAAATAATAGTCTACTTAGAGATGACAACTATAAATATAGGATTAAAGAATATTTAAGAGCTATGATAGACAGTCCCAGTATGACAGAAGATGTAGGTCGGTGGTGGGAAGAGGTGAAAGAAGGGATTAAGAAAATAAGTATAAAATATGCCAAGTATAGAAATGTGCATGAAAAGAGGAAGGAAAGAGAAATAAAACAACTGATAGATTGTGAGTTAGAGAGAGCGGATAATGATTCTGATTGGAAGATAGATAGGCTATTAAAGCTAAGGAATATGTTGTACAAGTATGAGATGGAAGAATGTAATGGTGCCATTATCAGAAGTAAAGCCAAGTATTTAGTAGAGGGGGAAAAGAACACAGCCTATTTCTTAGGAATGGAAAAACAAAAGCAAGGAAAAAGCTATATAGAGGAACTTGAAAATGACAATGGTGACCGGGTGACTGATTTGATTGGTATTTGTAATGTGGTTGAAGGTTTTTATACAGATCTCTACACAAGAGAGGAACATGATGAAGAGTGCATGGAAAGAGTGCTAAATACTGTGTCCACAAAACTTTCCAGCCAAAATGTAGAATTTTGTGATAAGGACATAAGGGGTGAGGACATTATAAAAGCAATAATGAGTGGAAAGGCCAACAAGAGCCCAGGCTCTGATGGCCTGACCTATGAATTCTACAAGGAATTTATAGATTTTTTAGCACCTATTTTGGGAACTGTTTTTCGAGATATTGAAAGGACACAACAATTGCCTCACTCAATGTCACTCAGCATCATCACAATAATTTACAAGAACAAAGGAAGCCAACTTAAATTGGAAAACTATAGGCCGATCAGCTTACTAAATACAGACTACAAAATTTTGGCAAAGGTATTGAGCAATAGAATGAAGGAAGTAGCAGACACAATCATAGCACCAACGCAGGCATATGGGATACCAGGTAGGGACATTAGTGACACAATAATGACAGTTAGAGATGTAATACATCACATGAATACAAATGACAAAGGAGGAATTGTTTTGGGAATAGATTTAAATAAAGCTTTTGACAGGGTAAGTCATAATTTTCTCTTCAGCACTTTAGGGAGGTTTGGATTTGGAAATAGAATAATCACTTGGATCAAACTGTTGTATAGAAATGCAATAAGTCAGGTAAAATGCAATGGTTTTCTAACAAACACGTTTCCACTACAACGCTCAGTCAGACAAGGGTGTCCAATGTCATCGCTCCTCTACAGTTTTTCTGTAGAATCTTTGGCAACATTAATTAACAGCAATAGGAATATCAGGGGTATTGATTTACCTGGAGGAGGGAAGAGCACCATATTACAGTACGCGGATGACACAACATTGACAGTACAGGACACAGAGAGCATACAAGCAGTTATAGATGACTTTGGAGTTTATGGTAAAGCAGCTGGAGCAAAAATCAACATTGAAAAGTCAGAAATAATGTACATAGGCAAAGGGGTTAATAGACAGTGTGAGGTCAAATTTAGAGTAGCAGAAGACCAGATAAAGGTATTAGGGGTTCATTTAGGCAAAGATGAGGAAGCAGCCAGGGATATCACTTGGACAGGTGTAATGAATAAAATAAAGAGAACAATTAATTTTTGGAGACTAAGGAATTTGAAAATTAAAGGTAAAGTTACTGTGATAAATGCCCTATTGATTTCAAAATTAATACATTATATGGCAGCCATAGACATGCCGGAATGGGTGTTGAGGGAACTTAATTCTGTCATATCCCATTTTTTGTGGAGTGGCAAGGGAGTGAGGATCTCTCACCAAACCTTGATGGCTGAGTATAAGAAGGGAGGGTTAAAACTGGTCAATATAGAAATAAAGAAAAAAGCTATTCGAATAAAAACGGTTACTAAATATCTATATAACAAGATAGATTATGGATGGAAACATTTCTTTAGAGAACATGTGCACAATGCTGGGAAATGTGAAGATTATGGTCTCTTGATGGCGCTAAAGCAGCCCATGCATAAAGGCATCCCTCTTTTTTACAGGGAGGTGCTGAGTGCATGGGCTGGACTGTTGCCACATATAGGCTATGATTGCAAGGATATAAACATGATTGTTAATAACCCAATTTTTCTGAATAGTAAAATAATGAGTAATGACACTACTTTATATAGTACAGTCTTTATCAGAGCAGGGATAAGACAGATTAAAGACATCATGTATGAAGTGGTACCTGGATTTTTGCCAGAACACTCAATACTGGACATGGTTAGAGGGATAGATTGTGATGTAAGAGGAAGCACAATTATTAATACATATAGTAAAATTAAAAGTAGCATAAGTAGAGAATGGACGGAAAGAATAAATAGTAGCGAAGAAAAAAGGAGAGAGGGTAACTGGCCTGAATTGTACATTGAAAGAGGAAATTATAAGGTCAGTTTAGGTAAGCTAAAGGTAAGAACAGCATATGGAATAATGATAGAGAAGGTATTGAAAAGACCAGCCTCAGATATGGTGTGGAAAAGTAAATATATTGACATGGATGTGGATGATATATGGAGGAGTGTGGTGAAATGTAACAGTTTGGAATGTGATGACAATGACTTCAAAATAAAGCATAATAGGATATACACAAAGGTAATATTGCATCAAATAAATAGGAATTTAAGTAGATTGTGTGATGTATGTAAACAAGGGGATGAGGATCTTTTTCATTTGTTTTTGAATTGCACCTGTTTGACCGACTTCTTTAAAAGGTTGAAATGCACTCTATATAAACATTGGGGGAATGCATATATTGACAGCTTTAATTGGGAACACCTATTTTTGTTCGGCACAGGAATCAGAGACAGAAAAGTTAACACCAATTTATTAAATTTTGCTCTAAGTCATGCCAGATTAGCAGTCAGGCTGAGAAGAAACTATGCCCATTTTGATGGGAAGGTGGTAAATGCTTGGTGTATTTTTGAATCCATCTTAAAAAGGGATTTGTATCTAATTTTGAAGTACAACAGAGACAATTTTGTCGATTTATTTGTTGAGGGGAATAATTTTGTTGAAGTTAAAGAGGGACAAAACTTGGCTACTCATTTTTTATTTTGAATTTGGAATATTCATGCTTTTATTTTGTGTACTTATTATTGTATCATTGTTTGTACAGATATATGGATGAAATATTATGATGGTCCAATCCAAAAGAAATGTGCAAATTGTGCAATAATGTGATAACTGATTGTAAATTATTTTGAATATTTTTATAATAAAAGACAAAAAAACACGCCCGATCTCGTCCGATCTCGGAAGCTAAGCAGGGTCGGGCCTGGTTAGTACTTGGATGGGAGACCGCCTGGGAATACCAGGTGCTGTAAGCTTTTTCCTTTGCCACACTAAATGAGAAACTGCCATTTTTGGCCATGAAACAATATTACTAGATTGTGTGCAGCACTAACTTGGGTACTGCTGACAAATGCCACTTCTAACCTTTAGCAGGCCAGCCCAACTAGAATAAGCCACACCACAGCAGGGCATTGTAATTCTCCCTTCCTTGTGTGTGCGCGGCGCGGGGCCGCTGTCAGCTATAAAAGACCGATGGGCCCAACTTCTGTTGCTTACGGCCATACCACCCTGAACACGCCCGATCTCGTCCGATCTCGGAAGCTAAGCAGGGTCGGGCCTGGTTAGTACTTGGATGGGAGACCGCCTGGGAATACCAGGTGCTGTAAGCTTTTTCCTTTGCCACACTAAATGAGAAACTGCCATTTTTGGCCATGAAACAATATTACTAGATTGTGTGCAGCACTAACTTGGGTACTGCTGACAAATGCCACTTCTAACCTTTAGCAGGCCAGCCCAACTAGAATAAGCCACACCACAGCAGGGCATTGTAATTCTCCCTTCCTTGTGTGTGCGGCGCGGGGCCGCTGTCAGCTATAAAAGACCGATGGGCCCAACTTCTGTTGCTTACGGCCATACCACCCTGAACACGCCCGATCTCGTCCGATCTCGGAAGCTAAGCAGGGTCGGGCCTGGTTAGTACTTGGATGGGAGACCGCCTGGGAATACCAGGTGCTGTAAGCTTTTTCCTTTGCCACACTAAATGAGAAACTGCCATTTTTGGCCATGAAACAATATTACTAGATTGTGTGCAGCACTAACTTGGGTACTGCTGACAAATGCCACTTCTAACCTTTAGCAGGCCAGCCCAACTAGAATAAGCCACACCACAGCAGGGCATTGTAATTCTCCCTTCCTTGTGTGTGCGCGGCGCGGGGCCGCTGTCAGCTATAAAAGACCGATGGGCCCAACTTCTGTTGCTTACGGCCATACCACCCTGAACACGCCCGATCTCGTCCGATCTCGGAAGCTAAGCAGGGTCGGGCCTGGTTAGTACTTGGATGGGAGACCGCCTGGGAATACCAGGTGCTGTAAGCTTTTTCCTTTGCCACACTAAATGAGAAACTGCCATTTTTGGCCATGAAACAATATTACTAGATTGTGTGCAGCACTAACTTGGGTACTGCTGACAAATGCCACTTCTAACCTTTAGCAGGCCAGCCCAACTAGAATAAGCCACACCACAGCAGGGCATTGTAATTCTCCCTTCCTTGTGTGTGCGCGGCGCGGGGCCGCTGTCAGCTATAAAAGACCGAAGGGCCCAACTTCTGTTGCTTACGGCCATACCACCCTGAACACGCCCGATCTCGTCCGATCTCGGAAGCTAAGCAGGGTCGGGCCTGGTTAGTACTTGGATGGGAGACCGCCTGGGAATACCAGGTGCTGTAAGCTTTTTCCTTTGCCACACTAAATGAGAAACTGCCATTTTTGGCCATGAAACAATATTACTAGATTGTGTGCAGCACTAACTTGGGTACTGCTGACAAATGCCACTTCTAACCTTTAGCAGGCCAGCCCAACTAGAATAAGCCACACCACAGCAGGGCATTGTAATTCTCCCTTCCTTGTGTGTGCGCGGCGCGGGGCCGCTGTCAGCTATAAAAGACCGATGGGCCCAACTTCTGTTGCTTACGGCCATACCACCCTGAACACGCCCGATCTCGTCCGATCTCGGAAGCTAAGCAGGGTCGGGCCTGGTTAGTACTTGGATGGGAGACCGCCTGGGAATACCAGGTGCTGTAAGCTTTTTCCTTTGCCACACTAAATGAGAAACTGCCATTTTTGGCCATGAAACAATATTACTAGATTGTGTGCCTCACTAACTTGGGTACTGCTGACAAATGCCACTTCTAACCTTTAGCAGGCCAGCCCAACTAGAATAAGCCACACCACAGCAGGGCATTGTAATTCTCCCTTCCTTGTGTGTGCGCGGCGCGGGGCCGCTGTCAGCTATAAAACACCGATGGGCCCAACTTCTGTTGCTTACGGCCATACCACCCTGAACACGCCCGATCTCGTCCGATCTCGGAAGCTAAGCAGGGTCGGGCCTGGTTAGTACTTGGATGGGAGACAGCCTGGGAATACCAGGTGCTGTAAGCTTTTTCCTTTGCCACACTAAATGAGAAACTGCCATTTTTGGCCATGAAACAATATTACTAGATTGTGTGCAGCACTAACTTGGGTACTGCTGACAAATGCCACTTCTAACCTTTAGCAGGCCAGCCCAACTAGAATAAGCCACACCACAGCAGGGCATTGTAATTCTCCCTTCCTTGTGTGTGCGCGGCGCGGGGCCGCTGTCAGCTATAAAAGACCGATGGGCCCAACTTCTGTTGCTTACGGCCATACCACCCTGAACACGCCCGATCTCGTCCGATCTCGGAAGCTAAGCAGGGTCGGGCCTGTTTAGTACTTGGATGGGAGACCGCCTGGGAATACCAGGTGCTGTAAGCTTTTTCCTTTGCCACACTAAATGAGAAACTGCCATTTTTGGCCATGAAACAATATTACTAGATTGTGTGCAGCACTAACTTGGGTACTGCTGACAAATGCCACTTCTAACCTTTAGCAGGCCAGCCCAACTAGAATAAGCCACACCACAGCAGGGCATTGTAATTCTCCCTTCCTTGTGTGTGCGCGGCGCGGGGCCGCTGTCAGCTATAAAAGACCGATGGGCCCAACTTCTGTTGCTTACGGCCATACCACCCTGAACACGCCCGATCTCGTCCGATCTCGGAAGCTAAGCAGGGTCGGGCCTGGTTAGTACTTGGATGGGAGACCGCCTGGGAATACCAGGTGCTGTAAGCTTTTTCCTTTGCCACACTAAATGAGAAACTGCCATTTTTGGCCATGAAACAATATTACTAGATTGTGTGCAGCACTAACTTGGGTACTGCTGACAAATGCCACTTCTAACCTTTAGCAGGCCAGCCCAACTAGAATAAGCCACACCACAGCAGGGCATTGTAATTCTCCCTTCCTTGTGTGTGCGCGGCGCGGGGCCGCTGTCAGCTATAAAAGACCGATGGGCCCAACTTCTGTTGCTTACGGCCATACCACCCTGAACACGCCCGATCTCGTCCGATCTCGGAAGCTAAGCAGGGTCGGGCCTGGTTAGTACTTGGATGGGAGACCGCCTGGGAATACCAGGTGCTGTAAGCTTTTTCCTTTGCCACACTAAATGAGAAACTGCCATTTTTGGCCATGAAACAATATTACTAGATTGTGTGCAGCACTAACTTGGGTACTGCTGACAAATGCCACTTCTAACCTTTAGCAGGCCAGCCCAACTAGAATAAGCCACACCACAGCAGGGCATTGTAATTCTCCCTTCCTTGTGTGTGCGCGGCGCGGGGCCGCTGTCAGCTATAAAAGACCGAAGGGCCCAACTTCTGTTGCTTACGGCCATACCACCCTGAACACGCCCGATCTCGTCCGATCTCGGAAGCTAAGCAGGGTCGGGCCTGGTTAGTACTTGGATGGGAGACCGCCTGGGAATACCAGGTGCTGTAAGCTTTTTCCTTTGCCACACTAAATGAGAAACTGCCATTTTTGGCCATGAAACAATATTACTAGATTGTGTGCAGCACTAACTTGGGTACTGCTGACAAATGCCACTTCTAACCTTTAGCAGGCCAGCCCAACTAGAATAAGCCACACCACAGCAGGGCATTGTAATTCTCCCTTCCTTGTGTGTGCGCGGCGCGGGGCCGCTGTCAGCTATAAAAGACCGATGGGCCCAACTTCTGTTGCTTACGGCCATACCACCCTGAACACGCCTGATCTCGTCCGATCTCGGAAGCTAAGCAGGGTCGGGCCTGGTTAGTACTTGGATGGGAGACCGCCTGGGAATACCAGGTGCTGTAAGCTTTTTCCTTTGCCACACTAAATGAGAAACTGCCATTTTTGGCCATGAAACAATATTACTAGATTGTGTGCAGCACTAACTTGGGTACTGCTGACAAATGCCACTTCTAACCTTTAGCAGGCCAGCCCAACTAGAATAAGCCACACCACAGCAGGGCATTGTAATTCTCCCTTCCTTGTGTGTGCGCGGCGCGGGGCCGCTGTCAGCTATAAAAGACCGATGGGCCCAACTTCTGTTGCTTACGGCCATACCACCCTGAACACGCCCGATCTCGTCCGATCTCGGAAGCTAAGCAGGGTCGGGCCTGGTTAGTACTTGGATGGGAGACCGCCTGGGAATACCAGGTGCTGTAAGCTTTTTCCTTTGCCACACTAAATGAGAAACTGCCATTTTTGGCCATGAAACAATATTACTAGATTGTGTGCAGCACTAACTTGGGTACTGCTGACAAATGCCACTTCTAACCTTTAGCAGGCCAGCCCAACTAGAATAAGCCACACCACAGCAGGGCATTGTAATTCTCCCTTCCTTGTGTGTGCGCGGCGCGGGGCCGCTGTCAGCTATAAAAGACCGATGGGCCCAACTTCTGTTGCTTACGGCCATACCACCCTGAACACGCCCGATCTCGTCCGATCTCGGAAGCTAAGCAGGGTCGGGCCTGGTTAGTACTTGGATGGGAGACCGCCTGGGAATACCAGGTGCTGTAAGCTTTTTCCTTTGCCACACTAAATGAGAAACTGCCATTTTTGGCCATGAAACAATATTACTAGATTGTGTGCAGCACTAACTTGGGTACTGCTGACAAATGCCACTTCTAACCTTTAGCAGGCCAGCCCAACTAGAATAAGCCACACCACAGCAGGGCATTGTAATTCTCCCTTCCTTGTGTGTGCGGCGCGGGGCCGCTGTCAGCTATAAAAGACCGATGGGCCCAACTTCTGTTGCTTACGGCCATACCACCCTGAACACGCCCGATCTCGTCCGATCTCGGAAGCTAAGCAGGGTCGGGCCTGGTTAGTACTTGGATGGGAGACCGCCTGGGAATACCAGGTGCTGTAAGCTTTTTCCTTTGCCACACTAAATGAGAAACTGCCATTTTTGGCCATGAAACAATATTACTAGATTGTGTGCAGCACTAACTTGGGTACTGCTGACAAATGCCACTTCTAACCTTTAGCAGGCCAGCCCAACTAGAATAAGCCACACCACAGCAGGGCATTGTAATTCTCCCTTCCTTGTGTGTGCGCGGCGCGGGGCCGCTGTCAGCTATAAAAGACCGATGGGCCCAACTTCTGTTGCTTACGGCCATACCACCCTGAACACGCCCGATCTCGTCCGATCTCGGAAGCTAAGCAGGGTCGGGCCTGGTTAGTACTTGGATGGGAGACCGCCTGGGAATACCAGGTGCTGTAAGCTTTTTCCTTTGCCACACTAAATGAGAAACTGCCATTTTTGGCCATGAAACAATATTACTAGATTGTGTGCAGCACTAACTTGGGTACTGCTGACAAATGCCACTTCTAACCTTTAGCAGGCCAGCCCAACTAGAATAAGCCACACCACAGCAGGGCATTGTAATTCTCCCTTCCTTGTGTGTGCGCGGCGCGGGGCCGCTGTCAGCTATAAAAGACCGATGGGCCCAACTTCTGTTGCTTACGGCCATACCACCCTGAACACGCCCGATCTCGTCCGATCTCGGAAGCTAAGCAGGGTCGGGCCTGGTTAGTACTTGGATGGGAGACCGCCTGGGAATACCAGGTGCTGTAAGCTTTTTCCTTTGCCACACTAAATGAGAAACTGCCATTTTTGGCCATGAAACAATATTACTAGATTGTGTGCAGCACTAACTTGGGTACTGCTGACAAATGCCACTTCTAACCTTTAGCAGGCCAGCCCAACTAGAATAAGCCACACCACAGCAGGGCATTGTAATTCTCCCTTCCTTGTGTGTGCGGCGCGGGGCCGCTGTCAGCTATAAAAGACCGATGGGCCCAACTTCTGTTGCTTACGGCCATACCACCCTGAACACGCCCGATCTCGTCCGATCTCGGAAGCTAAGCAGGGTCGGGCCTGGTTAGTACTTGGATGGGAGACCGCCTGGGAATACCAGGTGCTGTAAGCTTTTTCCTTTGCCACACTAAATGAGAAACTGCCATTTTTGGCCATGAAACAATATTACTAGATTGTGTGCAGCACTAACTTGGGTACTGCTGACAAATGCCACTTCTAACCTTTAGCAGGCCAGCCCAACTAGAATAAGCCACACCACAGCAGGGCATTGTAATTCTCCCTTCCTTGTGTGTGCGCGGCGCGGGGCCGCTGTCAGCTATAAAAGACCGATGGGCCCAACTTCTGTTGCTTACGGCCATACCACCCTGAACACGCCCGATCTCGTCCGATCTCGGAAGCTAAGCAGGGTCGGGCCTGGTTAGTACTTGGATGGGAGACCGCCTGGGAATACCAGGTGCTGTAAGCTTTTTCCTTTGCCACACTAAATGAGAAACTGCCATTTTTGGCCATGAAACAATATTACTAGATTGTGTGCAGCACTAACTTGGGTACTGCTGACAAATGCCACTTCTAACCTTTAGCAGGCCAGCCCAACTAGAATAAGCCACACCACAGCAGGGCATTGTAATTCTCCCTTCCTTGTGTGTGCGGCGCGGGGCCGCTGTCAGCTATAAAAGACCGATGGGCCCAACTTCTGTTGCTTACGGCCATACCACCCTGAACACGCCCGATCTCGTCCGATCTCGGAAGCTAAGCAGGGTCGGGCCTGGTTAGTACTTGGATGGGAGACCGCCTGGGAATACCAGGTGCTGTAAGCTTTTTCCTTTGCCACACTAAATGAGAAACTGCCATTTTTGGCCATGAAACAATATTACTAGATTGTGTGCAGCACTAACTTGGGTACTGCTGACAAATGCCACTTCTAACCTTTAGCAGGCCAGCCCAACTAGAATAAGCCACACCACAGCAGGGCATTGTAATTCTCCCTTCCTTGTGTGTGCGCGGCGCGGGGCCGCTGTCAGCTATAAAAGACCGATGGGCCCAACTTCTGTTGCTTACGGCCATACCACCCTGAACACGCCCGATCTCGTCCGATCTCGGAAGCTAAGCAGGGTCGGGCCTGGTTAGTACTTGGATGGGAGACCGCCTGGGAATACCAGGTGCTGTAAGCTTTTTCCTTTGCCACACTAAATGAGAAACTGCCATTTTTGGCCATGAAACAATATTACTAGATTGTGTGCAGCACTAACTTGGGTACTGCTGACAAATGCCACTTCTAACCTTTAGCAGGCCAGCCCAACTAGAATAAGCCACACCACAGCAGGGCATTGTAATTCTCCCTTCCTTGTGTGTGCGCGGCGCGGGGCCGCTGTCAGCTATAAAAGACCGATGGGCCCAACTTCTGTTGCTTACGGCCATACCACCCTGAACACGCCCGATCTCGTCCGATCTCGGAAGCTAAGCAGGGTCGGGCCTGGTTAGTACTTGGATGGGAGACCGCCTGGGAATACCAGGTGCTGTAAGCTTTTTCCTTTGCCACACTAAATGAGAAACTGCCATTTTTGGCCATGAAACAATATTACTAGATTGTGTGCAGCACTAACTTGGGTACTGCTGACAAATGCCACTTCTAACCTTTAGCAGGCCAGCCCAACTAGAATAAGCCACACCACAGCAGGGCATTCCTTGTGTGTGCGGCGCGGGGCCGCTGTCAGCTATAAAAGACAGATGGGCCCAACTTCTGTTGCTTACGGCCATACCACCCTGAACACGCCCGATCTCGTCCGATCTCGGAAGCTAAGCAGGGTCGGGCCTGGTTAGTACTTAGATGGGAGACCGCCTGGGAATACCAGGTGCTGTAAGCTTTTTCCTTTGCCACACTAAATGAGAAACTGCCATTTTTGGCCATGAAACAATATTACTAGATTGTGTGCAGCACTAACTTGGGTACTGCTGACAAATGCCACTTCTAACCTTTAGCAGGCCAGCCCAACTAGAATAAGCCACACCACAGCAGGGCATTGTAATTCTCCCTTCCTTGTGTGTGCGGCGCGGGGCCGCTGTCAGCTATAAAAGACCGATGGGCCCAACTTCTGTTGCTTACGGCCATACCACCCTGAACACGCCCGATCTCGTCCGATCTCGGAAGCTAAGCAGGGTCGGGCCTGGTTAGTACTTGGATGGGAGACCGCCTGGGAATACCAGGTGCTGTAAGCTTTTTCCTTTGCCACACTAAATGAGAAACTGCCATTTTTGGCCATGAAACAATATTACTAGATTGTGTGCAGCACTAACTTGGGTACTGCTGACAAATGCCACTTCTAACCTTTAGCAGGCCAGCCCAACTAGAATAAGCCACACCACAGCAGGGCATTGTAATTCTCCCTTCCTTGTGTGCGGCGCGGGGCCGCTGTCAGCTATAAAAGACCGATGGGCCCAACTTCTGTTGCTTACGGCCATACCACCCTGAACACGCCCGATCTCGTCCGATCTTGGAAGCTAAGCAGGGTCGGGCCTGGTTAGTACTTGGATGGGAGACCGCCTGGGAATACCAGGTGCTGTAAGCTTTTTCCTTTGCCACACTAAATGAGAAACTGCCATTTTTGGCCATGAAACAATATTACTAGATTGTGTGCAGCACTAACTTGGGTACTGCTGACAAATGCCACTTCTAACCTTTAGCAGGCCAGCCCAACTAGAATAAGACACACCACAGCAGGGCATTGTAATTCTCCCTTCCTTGTGTGTGCGGCGCGGGGCCGCTGTCAGCTATAAAAGACCGATGGGCCCAACTTCTGTTGCTTACGGCCATACCACCCTGAACACGCCCGATCTCGTCCGATCTCGGAAGCTAAGCAGGGTCGGGCCTGGTTAGTACTTGGATGGGAGACCGCCTGGGAATACCAGGTGCTGTAAGCTTTTTCCTTTGCCACACTAAATGAGAAACTGCCATTTTTGGCCATGAAACAATATTACTAGATTGTGTGCAGCACTAACTTGGGTACTGCTGACAAATGCCACTTCTAACCTTTAGCAGGCCAGCCCAACTAGAATAAGACACACCACAGCAGGGCATTGTAATTCTCCCTTCCTTGTGTGTGCGGTGCGGGGCCGCTGTCAGCTATAAAAGACAGATGGGCCCAACTTCTGTTGCTTACGGCCATACCACCCTGAACAAGCCCGATCTCGTCCGATCTTGGAAGCTAAGCAGTGTCGGGCCTGGTTAGTACTTGGATGGGAGACCGCCTGGGAATACCAGGTGCTGTAAGCTTTTTCCTTTGCCACACTAAATGAGAAACTGCCATTTTTGGCCATGAAACAATATTACTAGATTGTGTGCAGCACTAACTTGGGTACTGCTGACAAATGCCACTTCTAACCTTTAGCAGGCCAGCCCAACTAGAATAAGCCACACCACAGCAGGGCATTGTAATTCTCCCTTCCTTGTGTGTGCGGCGCGGGGCCGCTGTCAGCTATAAAAGACCGATGGGCCCAACTTCTGTTGCTTACGGCCATACCACCCTGAACACGCCCGATCTCGTCCGATCTCGGAAGCTAAGCAGGGTCGGGCCTGGTTAGTACTTGGATGGGAGACCGCCTGGGAATACCAGGTGCTGTAAGCTTTTTCCTTTGCCACACTAAATGAGAAACTGCCATTTTTGGCCATGAAACAATATTACTAGATTGTGTGCAGCACTAACTTGGGTACTGCTGACAAATGCCACTTCTAACCTTTAGCAGGCCAGCCCAACTAGAATAAGCCACACCACAGCAGGGCATTGTAATTCTCCCTTCCTTGTGTGTGCGGCGCGGGGCCGCTGTCAGCTATAAAAGACCGATGGGCCCAACTTCTGTTGCTTACGGCCATACCACCCTGAACACGCCCGATCTCGTCCGATCTCGGAAGCTAAGCAGGGTCGGGCCTGGTTAGTACTTGGATGGGAGACCGCCTGGGAATACCAGGTGCTGTAAGCTTTTTCCTTTGCCACACTAAATGAGAAACTGCCATTTTTGGCCATGAAACAATATTACTAGATTGTGTGCAGCACTAACTTGGGTACTGCTGACAAATGCCACTTCTAACCTTTAGCAGGCCAGCCCAACTAGAATAAGCCACACCACAGCAGGGCATTGTAATTCTCCCTTCCTTGTGTGTGCGGCGCGGGGCCGCTGTCAGCTATAAAAGACAGATGGGCCCAACTTCTGTTGCTTACGGCCATACCACCCTGAACACGCCCGATCTCGTCCGATCTCGGAAGCTAAGCAGGGTCGGGCCTGGTTAGTACTTAGATGGGAGACCGCCTGGGAATACCAGGTGCTGTAAGCTTTTTCCTTTGCCACACTAAATGAGAAACTGCCATTTTTGGCCATGAAACAATATTACTAGATTGTGTGCAGCACTAACTTGGGTACTGCTGACAAATGCCACTTCTAACCTTTAGCAGGCCAGCCCAACTAGAATAAGCCACACCACAGCAGGGCATTGTAATTCTCCCTTCCTTGTGTGTGCGGCGCGGGGCCGCTGTCAGCTATAAAAGACCGATGGGCCCAACTTCTGTTGCTTACGGCCATACCACCCTGAACACGCCCGATCTCGTCCGATCTCGGAAGCTAAGCAGGGTCGGGCCTGGTTAGTACTTGGATGGGAGACCGCCTGGGAATACCAGGTGCTGTAAGCTTTTTCCTTTGCCACACTAAATGAGAAACTGCCATTTTTGGCCATGAAACAATATTACTAGATTGTGTGCAGCACTAACTTGGGTACTGCTGACAAATGCCACTTCTAACCTTTAGCAGGCCAGCCCAACTAGAATAAGCCACACCACAGCAGGGCATTGTAATTCTCCCTTCCTTGTGTGTGCGGCGCGGGGCCGCTGTCAGCTATAAAAGACCGATGGGCCCAACTTCTGTTGCTTACGGCCATACCACCCTGAACACGCCTGATCTCGTCCGATCTCGGAAGCTAAGCAGGGTCGGGCCTGGTTAGTACTTGGATGGGAGACCGCCTGGGAATACCAGGTGCTGTAAGCTTTTTCCTTTGCCACACTAAATGAGAAACTGCCATTTTTGGCCATGAAACAATATTACTAGATTGTGTGCAGCACTAACTTGGGTACTGCTGACAAATGCCACTTCTAACCTTTAGCAGGCCAGCCCAACTAGAATAAGCCACACCACAGCAGGGCATTGTAATTCTCCCTTCCTTGTGTGTGCGGCGCGGGGCCGCTGTCAGCTATAAAAGACCGATGGGCCCAACTTCTGTTGCTTACGGCCATACCACCCTGAACACGCCCGATCTCGTCCGATCTTGGAAGCTAAGCAGGGTCGGGCCTGGTTAGTACTTGGATGGGAGACCGCCTGGGAATACCAGGTGCTGTAAGCTTTTTCCTTTGCCACACTAAATGAGAAACTGCCATTTTTGGCCATGAAACAATATTACTAGATTGTGTGCAGCACTAACTTGGGTACTGCTGACAAATGCCACTTCTAACCTTTAGCAGGCCAGCCCAACTAGAATAAGCCACACCACAGCAGGGCATTGTAATTCTCCCTTCCTTGTGTGTGCGGCGCGGGGCCGCTGTCAGCTATAAAAGACCGATGGGCCCAACTTCTGTTGCTTACGGCCATACCACCCTGAACACGCCCGATCTCGTCCGATCTCGGAAGCTAAGCAGGGTCGGGCCTGGTTAGTACTTGGATGGGAGACCGCCTGGGAATACCAGGTGCTGTAAGCTTTTTCCTTTGCCACACAAAATGAGAAACTGCCATTTTTGGCCATGAAACAATATTACTAGATTGTGTGCAGCACTAACTTGGGTACTGCTGACAAATGCCACTTCTAACCTTTAGCAGGCCAGCCCAACTAGAATAAGCCACACCACAGCAGGGCATTGTAATTCTCCCTTCCTTGTGTGTGCGGCGCGGGGCCGCTGTCAGCTATAAAAGACCGATGGGCCCAACTTCTGTTGCTTACGGCCATACCACCCTGAACACGCCCGATCTCGTCCGATCTCGGAAGCTAAGCAGGGTCGGGCCTGGTTAGTACTTGGATGGGAGACCGCCTGGGAATACCAGGTGCTGTAAGCTTTTTCCTTTGCCACACTAAATGAGAAACTGCCATTTTTGGCCATGAAACAATATTACTAGATTGTGTGCAGCACTAACTTGGGTACTGCTGACAAATGCCACTTCTAACCTTTAGCAGGCCAGCCCAACTAGAATAAGCCACACCACAGCAGGGCATTGTAATTCTCCCTTCCTTGTGTGTGCGGCGCGGGGCCGCTGTCAGCTATAAAAGACCGATGGGCCCAACTTCTGTTGCTTACGGCCATACCACCCTGAACACGCCCGATCTCGTCCGATCTCGGAAGCTAAGCAGGGTCGGGCCTGGTTAGTACTTGGATGGGAGACCGCCTGGGAATACCAGGTGCTGTAAGCTTTTTCCTTTGCCACACTAAATGAGAAACTGCCATTTTTGGCCATGAAACAATATTACTAGATTGTGTGCAGCACTAACTTGGGTACTGCTGACAAATGCCACTTCTAACCTTTAGCAGGCCAGCCCAACTAGAATAAGCCACACCACAGCAGGGCATTGTAATTCTCCCTTCCTTGTGTGTGCGGCGCGGGGCCGCTGTCAGCTATAAAAGACCGATGGGCCCAACTTCTGTTGCTTACGGCCATACCACCCTGAACACGCCCGATCTCGTCCGATCTCGGAAGCTAAGCAGGGTCGGGCCTGGTTAGTACTTGGATGGGAGACCGCCTGGGAATACCAGGTGCTGTAAGCTTTTTCCTTTGCCACACTAAATGAGAAACTGCCATTTTTGGCCATGAAACAATATTACTAGATTGTGTGCAGCACTAACTTGGGTACTGCTGACAAATGCCACTTCTAACCTTTAGCAGGCCAGCCCAACTAGAATAAGCCACACCACAGCAGGGCATTGTAATTCTCCCTTCCTTGTGTGTGCGGCGCGGGGCCGCTGTCAGCTATAAAAGACCGATGGGCCCAACTTCTGTTGCTTACGGCCATACCACCCTGAACACGCCCGATCTCGTCCGATCTCGGAAGCTAAGCAGGGTCGGGCCTGGTTAGTACTTGGATGGGAGACCGCCTGGGAATACCAGGTGCTGTAAGCTTTTTCCTTTGCCACACTAAATGAGAAACTGCCATTTTTGGCCATGAAACAATATTACTAGATTGTGTGCAGCACTAACTTGGGTACTGCTGACAAATGCCACTTCTAACCTTTAGCAGGCCAGCCCAACTAGAATAAGCCACACCACAGCAGGGCATTGTAATTCTCCCTTCCTTGTGTGTGCGGCGCGGGGCCGCTGTCAGCTATAAAAGACCGATGGGCCCAACTTCTGTTGCTTACGGCCATACCACCCTGAACACGCCCGATCTCGTCCGATCTTGGAAGCTAAGCAGGGTCGGGCCTGGTTAGTACTTGGATGGGAGACCGCCTGGGAATACCAGGTGCTGTAAGCTTTTTCCTTTGCCACACTAAATGAGAAACTGCCATTTTTGGCCATGAAACAATATTACTAGATTGTGTGCAGCACTAACTTGGGTACTGCTGAAAAATGCCACTTCTAACCTTTAGCAGGCCAGCCCAACTAGAATAAGCCACACCACAGCAGGGCATTGTAATTCTCCCTTCCTTGTGTGTGCGGCGCGGGGCCGCTGTCAGCTATAAAAGACCGATGGGCCCAACTTCTGTTGCTTACGGCCATACCACCCTGAACACGCCCGATCTCGTCCGATCTCGGAAGCTAAGCAGGGTCGGGCCTGGTTAGTACTTGGATGGGAGACCGCCTGGGAATACCAGGTGCTGTAAGCTTTTTCCTTTGCCACACAAAATGAGAAACTGCCATTTTTGGCCATGAAACAATATTACTAGATTGTGTGCAGCACTAACTTGGGTACTGCTGACAAATGCCACTTCTAACCTTTAGCAGGCCAGCCCAACTAGAATAAGCCACACCACAGCAGGGCATTGTAATTCTCCCTTCCTTGTGTGTGCGGCGCGGGGCCGCTGTCAGCTATAAAAGACCGATGGGCCCAACTTCTGTTGCTTACGGCCATACCACCCTGAACACGCCCGATCTCGTCCGATCTCGGAAGCTAAGCAGGGTCGGGCCTGGTTAGTACTTGGATGGGAGACCGCCTGGGAATACCAGGTGCTGTAAGCTTTTTCCTTTGCCACACTAAATGAGAAACTGCCATTTTTGGCCATGAAACAATATTACTAGATTGTGTGCAGCACTAACTTGGGTACTGCTGACAAATGCCACTTCTAACCTTTAGCAGGCCAGCCCAACTAGAATAAGCCACACCACAGCAGGGCATTGTAATTCTCCCTTCCTTGTGTGTGCGGCGCGGGGCCGCTGTCAGCTATAAAAGACCGATGGGCCCAACTTCTGTTGCTTACGGCCATACCACCCTGAACACGCCCGATCTCGTCCGATCTCGGAAGCTAAGCAGGGTCGGGCCTGGTTAGTACTTGGATGGGAGACCGCCTGGGAATACCAGGTGCTGTAAGCTTTTTCCTTTGCCACACTAAATGAGAAACTGCCATTTTTGGCCATGAAACAATATTACTAGATTGTGTGCAGCACTAACTTGGGTACTGCTGACAAATGCCACTTCTAACCTTTAGCAGGCCAGCCCAACTAGAATAAGACACACCACAGCAGGGCATTGTAATTCTCCCTTCCTTGTGTGTGCGGCGCGGGGCCGCTGTCAGCTATAAAAGACAGATGGGCCCAACTTCTGTTGCTTACGGCCATACCACCCTGAACACGCCCGATCTCGTCCGATCTTGGAAGCTAAGCAGGGTCGGGCCTGGTTAGTACTTGGATGGGAGACCGCCTGGGAATACCAGGTGCTGTAAGCTTTTTCCTTTGCCACACTAAATGAGAAACTGCCATTTTTGGCCATGAAACAATATTACTAGATTGTGTGCAGCACTAACTTGGGTACTGCTGACAAATGCCACTTCTAACCTTTAGCAGGCCAGCCCAACTAGAATAAGCCACACCACAGCAGGGCATTGTAATTCTCCCTTCCTTGTGTGCGGCGCGGGGCCGCTGTCAGCTATAAAAGACCGATGGGCCCAACTTCTGTTGCTTACGGCCATACCACCCTGAACACGCCCGATCTCGTCCGATCTCGGAAGCTAAGCAGGGTCGGGCCTGGTTAGTACTTGGATGGGAGACCGCCTGGGAATACCAGGTGCTGTAAGCTTTTTCCTTTGCCACACTAAATGAGAAACTGCCATTTTTGGCCATGAAACAATATTACTAGATTGTGTGCAGCACTAACTTGGGTACTGCTGACAAATGCCACTTCTAACCTTTAGCAGGCCAGCCCAACTAGAATAAGCCACACCACAGCAGGGCATTGTAATTCTCCCTTCCTTGTGTGTGCGGCGCGGGGCCGCTGTCAGCTATAAAAGACCGATGGGCCCAACTTCTGTTGCTTACGGCCATACCACCCTGAACACGCCCGATCTCGTCCGATCTCGGAAGCTAAGCAGGGTCGGGCCTGGTTAGTACTTGGATGGGAGACCGCCTGGGAATACCAGGTGCTGTAAGCTTTTTCCTTTGCCACACTAAATGAGAAACTGCCATTTTTGGCCATGAAACAATATTACTAGATTGTGTGCAGCACTAACTTGGGTACTGCTGACAAATGCCACTTCTAACCTTTAGCAGGCCAGCCCAACTAGAATAAGCCACACCACAGCAGGGCATTGTAATTCTCCCTTCCTTGTGTGTGCGGCGCGGGGCCGCTGTCAGCTATAAAAGACCGATGGGCCCAACTTCTGTTGCTTACGGCCATACCACCCTGAACACGCCCGATCTCGTCCGATCTCGGAAGCTAAGCAGGGTCGGGCCTGGTTAGTACTTGGATGGGAGACCGCCTGGGAATACCAGGTGCTGTAAGCTTTTTCCTTTGCCACACTAAATGAGAAACTGCCATTTTTGGCCATGAAACAATATTACTAGATTGTGTGCAGCACTAACTTGGGTACTGCTGACAAATGCCACTTCTAACCTTTAGCAGGCCAGCCCAACTAGAATAAGCCACACCACAGCAGGGCATTGTAATTCTCCCTTCCTTGTGTGTGCGGCGCGGGGCCGCTGTCAGCTATAAAAGACCGATGGGCCCAACTTCTGTTGCTTACGGCCATACCACCCTGAACACGCCAGATCTCGTCCGATCTCGGAAGCTAAGCAGGGTCGGGCCTGGTTAGTACTTGGATGGGAGACCGCCTGGGAATACCAGGTGCTGTAAGCTTTTTCCTTTGCCACACTAAATGAGAAACTGCCATTTTTGGCCATGAAACAATATTACTAGATTGTGTGCAGCACTAACTTGGGTACTGCTGACAAATGCCACTTCTAACCTTTAGCAGGCCAGCCCAACTAGAATAAGCCACACCACAGCAGGGCATTGTAATTCTCCCTTCCTTGTGTGTGCGGCGCGGGGCCGCTGTCAGCTATAAAAGACCGATGGGCCCAACTTCTGTTGCTTACGGCCATACCACCCTGAACACGCCCGATCTCGTCCGATCTCGGAAGCTAAGCAGGGTCGGGCCTGGTTAGTACTTGGATGGGAGACCGCCTGGGAATACCAGGTGCTGTAAGCTTTTTCCTTTGCCACACTAAATGAGAAACTGCCATTTTTGGCCATGAAACAATATTACTAGATTGTGTGCAGCACTAACTTGGGTACTGCTGACAAATGCCACTTCTAACCTTTAGCAGGCCAGCCCAACTAGAATAAGCCACACCACAGCAGGGCATTGTAATTCTCCCTTCCTTGTGTGTGCGGCGCGGGGCCGCTGTCAGCTATAAAAGACCGATGGGCCCAACTTCTGTTGCTTACGGCCATACCACCCTGAACACGCCCGATCTCGTCCGATCTTGGAAGCTAAGCAGGGTCGGGCCTGGTTAGTACTTGGATGGGAGACCGCCTGGGAATACCAGGTGCTGTAAGCTTTTTCCTTTGCCACACTAAATGAGAAACTGCCATTTTTGGCCATGAAACAATATTACTAGATTGTGTGCAGCACTAACTTGGGTACTGCTGACAAATGCCACTTCTAACCTTTAGCAGGCCAGCCCAACTAGAATAAGCCACACCACAGCAGGGCATTGTAATTCTCCCTTCCTTGTGTGTGCGGCGCGGGGCCGCTGTCAGCTATAAAAGACCGATGGGCCCAACTTCTGTTGCTTACGGCCATACCACCCTGAACACGCCCGATCTCGTCCGATCTCGGAAGCTAAGCAGGGTCGGGCCTGGTTAGTACTTGGATGGGAGACCGCCTGGGAATACCAGGTGCTGTAAGCTTTTTCCTTTGCCACACAAAATGAGAAACTGCCATTTTTGGCCATGAAACAATATTACTAGATTGTGTGCAGCACTAACTTGGGTACTGCTGACAAATGCCACTTCTAACCTTTAGCAGGCCAGCCCAACTAGAATAAGCCACACCACAGCAGGGCATTGTAATTCTCCCTTCCTTGTGTGTGCGGCGCGGGGCCGCTGTCAGCTATAAAAGACCGATGGGCCCAACTTCTGTTGCTTACGGCCATACCACCCTGAACACGCCCGATCTCGTCCGATCTCGGAAGCTAAGCAGGGTCGGGCCTGGTTAGTACTTGGATGGGAGACCGCCTGGGAATACCAGGTGCTGTAAGCTTTTTCCTTTGCCACACTAAATGAGAAACTGCCATTTTTGGCCATGAAACAATATTACTAGATTGTGTGCAGCACTAACTTGGGTACTGCTGACAAATGCCACTTCTAACCTTTAGCAGGCCAGCCCAACTAGAATAAGCCACACCACAGCAGGGCATTGTAATTCTCCCTTCCTTGTGTGTGCGGCGCGGGGCCGCTGTCAGCTATAAAAGACAGATGGGCCCAACTTCTGTTGCTTACGGCCATACCACCCTGAACACGCCCGATCTCGTCCGATCTCGGAAGCTAAGCAGGGTCGGGCCTGGTTAGTACTTGGATGGGAGACCGCCTGGGAATACCAGGTGCTGTAAGCTTTTTCCTTTGCCACACTAAATGAGAAACTGCCATTTTTGGCCATGAAACAATATTACTAGATTGTGTGCAGCACTAACTTGGGTACTGCTGACAAATGCCACTTCTAACCTTTAGCAGGCCAGCCCAACTAGAATAAGCCACACCACAGCAGGGCATTGTAATTCTCCCTTCCTTGTGTGTGCGGCGCGGGGCCGCTGTCAGCTATAAAAGACCGATGGGCCCAACTTCTGTTGCTTACGGCCATACCACCCTGAACACGCCCGATCTCGTCCGATCTCGGAAGCTAAGCAGGGTCGGGCCTGGTTAGTACTTGGATGGGAGACCGCCTGGGAATACCAGGTGCTGTAAGCTTTTTCCTTTGCCACACTAAATGAGAAACTGCCATTTTTGGCCATGAAACAATATTACTAGATTGTGTGCAGCACTAACTTGGGTACTGCTGACAAATGCCACTTCTAACCTTTAGCAGGCCAGCCCAACTAGAATAAGCCACACCACAGCAGGGCATTGTAATTCTCCCTTCCTTGTGTGTGCGGCGCGGGGCCGCTGTCAGCTATAAAAGACCGATGGGCCCAACTTCTGTTGCTTACGGCCATACCACCCTGAACACGCCCGATCTCGTCCGATCTCGGAAGCTAAGCAGGGTCGGGCCTGGTTAGTACTTGGATGGGAGACCGCCTGGGAATACCAGGTGCTGTAAGCTTTTTCCTTTGCCACACTAAATGAGAAACTGCCATTTTTGGCCATGAAACAATATTACTAGATTGTGTGCAGCACTAACTTGGGTACTGCTGACAAATGCCACTTCTAACCTTTAGCAGGCCAGCCCAACTAGAATAAGCCACACCACAGCAGGGCATTGTAATTCTCCCTTCCTTGTGTGTGCGGCGCGGGGCCGCTGTCAGCTATAAAAGACCGATGGGCCCAACTTCTGTTGCTTACGGCCATACCACCCTGAACACGCCCGATCTCGTCCGATCTCGGAAGCTAAGCAGGGTCGGGCCTGGTTAGTACTTGGATGGGAGACCGCCTGGGAATACCAGGTGCTGTAAGCTTTTTCCTTTGCCACACTAAAGGAGAAACTGCCATTTTTGGCCATGAAACAATATTACTAGATTGTGTGCAGCACTAACTTGGGTACTGCTGACAAATGCCACTTCTAACCTTTAGCAGGCCAGCCCAACTAGAATAAGCCACACCACAGCAGGGCATTGTAATTCTCCCTTCCTTGTGTGTGCGGCGCGGGGCCGCTGTCAGCTATAAAAGACCGATGGGCCCAACTTCTGTTGCTTACGGCCATACCACCCTGAACACGCCCGATCTCGTCCGATCTTGGAAGCTAAGCAGGGTCGGGCCTGGTTAGTACTTGGATGGGAGACCGCCTGGGAATACCAGGTGCTGTAAGCTTTTTCCTTTGCCACACTAAATGAGAAACTGCCATTTTTGGCCATGAAACAATATTACTAGATTGTGTGCAGCACTAACTTGGGTACTGCTGACAAATGCCACTTCTAACCTTTAGCAGGCCAGCCCAACTAGAATAAGCCACACCACAGCAGGGCATTGTAATTCTCCCTTCCTTGTGTGTGCGGCGCGGGGCCGCTGTCAGCTATAAAAGACCGATGGGCCCAACTTCTGTTGCTTACGGCCATACCACCCTGAACACGCCCGATCTCGTCCGATCTCGGAAGCTAAGCAGGGTCGGGCCTGGTTAGTACTTGGATGGGAGACCGCCTGGGAATACCAGGTGCTGTAAGCTTTTTCCTTTGCCACACAAAATGAGAAACTGCCATTTTTGGCCATGAAACAATATTACTAGATTGTGTGCAGCACTAACTTGGGTACTGCTGACAAATGCCACTTCTAACCTTTAGCAGGCCAGCCCAACTAGAATAAGCCACACCACAGCAGGGCATTGTAATTCTCCCTTCCTTGTGTGTGCGGCGCGGGGCCGCTGTCAGCTATAAAAGACCGATGGGCCCAACTTCTGTTGCTTACGGCCATACCACCCTGAACACGCCCGATCTCGTCCGATCTCGGAAGCTAAGCAGGGTCGGGCCTGGTTAGTACTTGGATGGGAGACCGCCTGGGAATACCAGGTGCTGTAAGCTTTTTCCTTTGCCACACTAAATGAGAAACTGCCATTTTTGGCCATGAAACAATATTACTAGATTGTGTGCAGCACTAACTTGGGTACTGCTGACAAATGCCACTTCTAACCTTTAGCAGGCCAGCCCAACTAGAATAAGCCACACCACAGCAGGGCATTGTAATTCTCCCTTCCTTGTGTGTGCGGCGCGGGGCCGCTGTCAGCTATAAAAGACAGATGGGCCCAACTTCTGTTGCTTACGGCCATACCACCCTGAACACGCCCGATCTCGTCCGATCTCGGAAGCTAAGCAGGGTCGGGCCTGGTTAGTACTTGGATGGGAGACCGCCTGGGAATACCAGGTGCTGTAAGCTTTTTCCTTTGCCACACTAAATGAGAAACTGCCATTTTTGGCCATGAAACAATATTACTAGATTGTGTGCAGCACTAACTTGGGTACTGCTGACAAATGCCACTTCTAACCTTTAGCAGGCCAGCCCAACTAGAATAAGCCACACCACAGCAGGGCATTGTAATTCTCCCTTCCTTGTGTGTGCGGCGCGGGGCCGCTGTCAGCTATAAAAGACCGATGGGCCCAACTTCTGTTGCTTACGGCCATACCACCCTGAACACGCCCGATCTCGTCCGATCTCGGAAGCTAAGCAGGGTCGGGCCTGGTTAGTACTTGGATGGGAGACCGCCTGGGAATACCAGGTGCTGTAAGCTTTTTCCTTTGCCACACTAAATGAGAAACTGCCATTTTTGGCCATGAAACAATATTACTAGATTGTGTGCAGCACTAACTTGGGTACTGCTGACAAATGCCACTTCTAACCTTTAGCAGGCCAGCCCAACTAGAATAAGCCACACCACAGCAGGGCATTGTAATTCTCCCTTCCTTGTGTGTGCGGCGCGGGGCCGCTGTCAGCTATAAAAGACCGATGGGCCCAACTTCTGTTGCTTACGGCCATACCACCCTGAACACGCCCGATCTCGTCCGATCTCGGAAGCTAAGCAGGGTCGGGCCTGGTTAGTACTTGGATGGGAGACCGCCTGGGAATACCAGGTGCTGTAAGCTTTTTCCTTTGCCACACTAAATGAGAAACTGCCATTTTTGGCCATGAAACAATATTACTAGATTGTGTGCAGCACTAACTTGGGTACTGCTGACAAATGCCACTTCTAACCTTTAGCAGGCCAGCCCAACTAGAATAAGCCACACCACAGCAGGGCATTGTAATTCTCCCTTCCTTGTGTGCGGCGCGGGGCCGCTGTCAGCTATAAAAGACCGATGGGCCCAACTTCTGTTGCTTACGGCCATACCACCCTGAACACGCCCGATCTCGTCCGATCTCGGAAGCTAAGCAGGGTCGGGCCTGGTTAGTACTTGGATGGGAGACCGCCTGGGAATACCAGGTGCTGTAAGCTTTTTCCTTTGCCACACAAAATGAGAAACTGCCATTTTTGGCCATGAAACAATATTACTAGATTGTGTGCAGCACTAACTTGGGTACTGCTGACAAATGCCACTTCTAACCTTTAGCAGGCCAGCCCAACTAGAATAAGCCACACCACAGCAGGGCATTGTAATTCTCCCTTCCTTGTGTGTGCGGCGCGGGGCCGCTGTCAGCTATAAAAGACCGATGGGCCCAACTTCTGTTGCTTACGGCCATACCACCCTGAACACGCCCGATCTCGTCCGATCTCGGAAGCTAAGCAGGGTCGGGCCTGGTTAGTACTTGGATGGGAGACCGCCTGGGAATACCAGGTGCTGTAAGCTTTTTCCTTTGCCACACTAAATGAGAAACTGCCATTTTTGGCCATGAAACAATATTACTAGATTGTGTGCAGCACTAACTTGGGTACTGCTGACAAATGCCACTTCTAACCTTTAGCAGGCCAGCCCAACTAGAATAAGCCACACCACAGCAGGGCATTGTAATTCTCCCTTCCTTGTGTGTGCGGCGCGGGGCCGCTGTCAGCTATAAAAGACAGATGGGCCCAACTTCTGTTGCTTACGGCCATACCACCCTGAACACGCCCGATCTCGTCCGATCTCGGAAGCTAAGCAGGGTCGGGCCTGGTTAGTACTTGGATGGGAGACCGCCTGGGAATACCAGGTGCTGTAAGCTTTTTCCTTTGCCACACTAAATGAGAAACTGCCATTTTTGGCCATGAAACAATATTACTAGATTGTGTGCAGCACTAACTTGGGTACTGCTGACAAATGCCACTTCTAACCTTTAGCAGGCCAGCCCAACTAGAATAAGCCACACCACAGCAGGGCATTGTAATTCTCCCTTCCTTGTGTGTGCGGCGCGGGGCCGCTGTCAGCTATAAAAGACAGATGGGCCCAACTTCTGTTGCTTACGGCCATACCACCCTGAACACGCCCGATCTCGTCCGATCTCGGAAGCTAAGCAGGGTCGGGCCTGGTTAGTACTTGGATGGGAGACCGCCTGGGAATACCAGGTGCTGTAAGCTTTTTCCTTTGCCACACTAAATGAGAAACTGCCATTTTTGGCCATGAAACAATATTACTAGATTGTGTGCAGCACTAACTTGGGTACTGCTGACAAATGCCACTTCTAACCTTTAGCAGGCCAGCCCAACTAGAATAAGCCACACCACAGCAGGGCATTGTAATTCTCCCTTCCTTGTGTGTGCGGCGCGGGGCCGCTGTCAGCTATAAAAGACCGATGGGCCCAACTTCTGTTGCTTACGGCCATACCACCCTGAACACGCCCGATCTCGTCCGATCTCGGAAGCTAAGCAGGGTCGGGCCTGGTTAGTACTTGGATGGGAGACCGCCTGGGAATACCAGGTGCTGTAAGCTTTTTCCTTTGCCACACTAAATGAGAAACTGCCATTTTTGGCCATGAAACAATATTACTAGATTGTGTGCAGCACTAACTTGGGTACTGCTGACAAATGCCACTTCTAACCTTTAGCAGGCCAGCCCAACTAGAATAAGCCACACCACAGCAGGGCATTGTAATTCTCCCTTCCTTGTGTGTGCGGCGCGGGGCCGCTGTCAGCTATAAAAGACCGATGGGCCCAACTTCTGTTGCTTACGGCCATACCACCCTGAACACGCCCGATCTCGTCCGATCTCGGAAGCTAAGCAGGGTCGGGCCTGGTTAGTACTTGGATGGGAGACCGCCTGGGAATACCAGGTGCTGTAAGCTTTTTCCTTTGCCACACTAAATGAGAAACTGCCATTTTTGGCCATGAAACAATATTACTAGATTGTGTGCAGCACTAACTTGGGTACTGCTGACAAATGCCACTTCTAACCTTTAGCAGGCCAGCCCAACTAGAATAAGCCACACCACAGCAGGGCATTGTAATTCTCCCTTCCTTGTGTGTGCGGCGCGGGGCCGCTGTCAGCTATAAAAGACCGATGGGCCCAACTTCTGTTGCTTACGGCCATACCACCCTGAACACGCCCGATCTCGTCCGATCTCGGAAGCTAAGCAGGGTCGGGCCTGGTTAGTACTTGGATGGGAGACCGCCTGGGAATACCAGGTGCTGTAAGCTTTTTCCTTTGCCACACAAAATGAGAAACTGCCATTTTTGGCCATGAAACAATATTACTAGATTGTGTGCAGCACTAACTTGGGTACTGCTGACAAATGCCACTTCTAACCTTTAGCAGGCCAGCCCAACTAGAATAAGCCACACCACAGCAGGGCATTGTAATTCTCCCTTCCTTGTGTGTGCGGCGCGGGGCCGCTGTCAGCTATAAAAGACCGATGGGCCCAACTTCTGTTGCTTACGGCCATACCACCCTGAACACGCCCGATCTCGTCCGATCTCGGAAGCTAAGCAGGGTCGGGCCTGGTTAGTACTTGGATGGGAGACCGCCTGGGAATACCAGGTGCTGTAAGCTTTTTCCTTTGCCACACTAAATGAGAAACTGCCATTTTTGGCCATGAAACAATATTACTAGATTGTGTGCAGCACTAACTTGGGTACTGCTGACAAATGCCACTTCTAACCTTTAGCAGGCCAGCCCAACTAGAATAAGCCACACCACAGCAGGGCATTGTAATTCTCCCTTCCTTGTGTGTGCGGCGCGGGGCCGCTGTCAGCTATAAAAGACAGATGGGCCCAACTTCTGTTGCTTACGGCCATACCACCCTGAACACGCCCGATCTCGTCCGATCTCGGAAGCTAAGCAGGGTCGGGCCTGGTTAGTACTTGGATGGGAGACCGCCTGGGAATACCAGGTGCTGTAAGCTTTTTCCTTTGCCACACTAAATGAGAAACTGCCATTTTTGGCCATGAAACAATATTACTAGATTGTGTGCAGCACTAACTTGGGTACTGCTGACAAATGCCACTTCTAACCTTTAGCAGGCCAGCCCAACTAGAATAAGCCACACCACAGCAGGGCATTGTAATTCTCCCTTCCTTGTGTGTGCGGCGCGGGGCCGCTGTCAGCTATAAAAGACCGATGGGCCCAACTTCTGTTGCTTACGGCCATACCACCCTGAACACGCCCGATCTCGTCCGATCTCGGAAGCTAAGCAGGGTCGGGCCTGGTTAGTACTTGGATGGGAGACCGCCTGGGAATACCAGGTGCTGTAAGCTTTTTCCTTTGCCACACTAAATGAGAAACTGCCATTTTTGGCCATGAAACAATATTACTAGATTGTGTGCAGCACTAACTTGGGTACTGCTGACAAATGCCACTTCTAACCTTTAGCAGGCCAGCCCAACTAGAATAAGCCACACCACAGCAGGGCATTGTAATTCTCCCTTCCTTGTGTGTGCGGCGCGGGGCCGCTGTCAGCTATAAAAGACCGATGGGCCCAACTTCTGTTGCTTACGGCCATACCACCCTGAACACGCCCGATCTCGTCCGATCTCGGAAGCTAAGCAGGGTCGGGCCTGGTTAGTACTTGGATGGGAGACCGCCTGGGAATACCAGGTGCTGTAAGCTTTTTCCTTTGCCACACTAAATGAGAAACTGCCATTTTTGGCCATGAAACAATATTACTAGATTGTGTGCAGCACTAACTTGGGTACTGCTGACAAATGCCACTTCTAACCTTTAGCAGGCCAGCCCAACTAGAACTAGAAAAAGTGCCCTTCTGGGCACAGGTCTCCACCAGGATAGGAATGTAGGACATTGCAGCTTGCCTTCATCTGGTGGTTGGATAAAAGGGCAACAAAAGTAAACTAGGGAGTTGGCATACAAAGTTATCCACAGATCCGTGCAGTTAGAGGTAAAAACACTTTTCGGCCAGTTATAGCGCCACCTTGAGGCTGAGTTGAAATTGTTCATGTGGCATTTCTTCCTCGGCCTAGTGGGAATGTGCGTGCACAATTTCACGGAAATCACGCGATGTGTTCATGATTTGCAGCATTTTGTTTGAAACTGAGCACTCCTGTGAACTTTGGAAGCCAATCTTAACCAATCAGGATGGAGTCTGAGAAATGTGAAAGACCCGTTTCGTTGAATGGCTCTAGAGAGACTGTGTACCAATTTGCGCGATGTTTGGACAAAATCTGTAGGTGTACTGTGCAAAAACTTGTTTTGCACAAAGCGGCCTCCTGGTGGCGCTATAACAGGCCGTTCTGGAAATTTTGGGGCAGAGGTTCATCGTTGGCATCCAGGGAGTGTGTGTGCAAAATTTGGCAACGACCGGGTTAACGGTGGCCGAGATTAGCTGCTCACGGACACACACACGGACACACGGACAGACACACACACGGACGGACGGACGGACGGAGTGCAAAACATACTCTCCCCCCATGCCTTCGGCCTGGTGGAGACAATGAACACCACAGCAGGGCATTGTAATTCTCCCTTCCTTGTGTGCGGCGCGGGGCCGCTGTCAGCTATAAAAGACCGATGGGCCCAACTTCTGTTGCTTACGGCCATACCACCCTGAACACGCCCGATCTCGTCCGATCTCGGAAGCTAAGCAGGGTCGGGCCTGGTTAGTACTTGGATGGGAGACCGCCTGGGAATACCAGGTGCTGTAAGCTTTTTCCTTTGCCACACTAAATGAGAAACTGCCATTTTTGGCCATGAAACAATATTACTAGATTGTGTGCAGCACTAACTTGGGTACTGCTGACAAATGCCACTTCTAACCTTTAGCAGGCCAGCCCAACTAGAACTAGAAAAAGTGCCCTTCTGGGCACAGGTCTCCACCAGGATAGGAATGTAGGACATTGCAGTTTGCCTTCATCTGGTGGTTGGATAAAAGGGCAACAAAAGTAAACTAGGGAGTTGGCATACAAAGTTATCCACAGATCCGTGCAGTTAGAGGTAAAAACACTTTTCGGCCAGTTATAGCGCCACCTTGAGGCTGAGTTGAAATTGTTCATGTGGCATTTCTTCCTCGGCCTATTGGGAATGTGCGTGCACAATTTCACGGAAATCACGCGATGTGTTCATGATTTGCAGCATTTTGTTTGAAACTGAGCACTCCTGTGAACTTTGGAAGCCAATCTTAACCAATCAGGATGGAGTCTGAGAACTGTGAAAGACCCGTTTCGTTGAATGGCTCTAGAGAGACTGTGTACCAATTTGCGCGATGTTTGGACAACATCTGTAGGTGTACTGTGCAAAAACTTGTTTTGCACAAAGCGGCCTCCTGGTGGCGCTATAACAGGCCGTTCTGGAAATTTTGGGGCAGAGGTTCATCGTTGGCATCCAGGGAGTGTGTGTGCAAAATTTGGCAACGACCGGGTTAACGGTGGCCGAGATTAGCTGCTCACGGACACACACACGGACACACGGACGGACACACACACGGACGGACGGACGGACGGAGTGCAAAACATACTCTCCCCCCATGCCTTCGTCCTGGTGGAGACAATGAACACCACAGCAGGGCATTGTAATTCTCCCTTCCTTGTGTGCGGCGCGGGGCCGCTGTCAGCTATAAAAGACCGATGGGCCCAACTTCTGTTGCTTACGGCCATACCACCCTGAACACGCCCGATCTCGTCCGATCTTGGAAGCTAAGCAGGGTCGGGCCTGGTTAGTACTTGGATGGGAGACCGCCTGGGAATACCAGGTGCTGTAAGCTTTTTCCTTTGCCACACTAAATGAGAAACTGCCATTTTTGGCCATGAAACAATATTACTAGATTGTGTGCAGCACTAACTTGGGTACTGCTGACAAATGCCACTTCTAACCTTTAGCAGGCCAGCCCAACTAGAACTAGAAAAAGTGCCCTTCTGGGCACAGGTCTCCACCAGGATAGGAATGTAGGACATTGCAGCTTGCCTTCATCTGGTGGTTGGATAAAAGGGCAACAAAAGTAAACTAGGGAGTTGGCATACAAAGTTATCCACAGATCCGTGCAGTTAGAGGTAAAAACACTTTTCGGCCAGTTATAGCGCCACCTTGAGGCTGAGTTGAAATTGTTCATGTGGCATTTCTTCCTCGGCCTATTGGGAATGTGCGTGCACAATTTCACGGAAATCACGCGATGTGTTCATGATTTGCAGCATTTTGTTTGAAACTGAGCACTCCTGTGAACTTTGGAAGCCAATCTTAACCAATCAGGATGGAGTCTGAGAAATGTGAAAGACCCGTTTCGTTGAATGGCTCTAGAGAGACTGTGTACCAACTTGCGCGATGTTTGGACAAAATCTGTAGGTGTACTGTGCAAAAACTTGTTTTGCACAAAGCGGCCTCCTGGTGGCGCTATAACAGGCCGTTCTGGAAATTTTGGGGCAGAGGTTCATCGTTGGCATCCAGGGAGTGTGTGTGCAAAATTTGGCAACGACCGGGTTAACGGTGGCCGAGATTAGCTGCTCACGGACACACACACGGACACACGGACGGACACACACACGGACGGACGGACGGACGGACGGAGTGCAAAACATACTCTCCCCCCATGCCTTCGGCCTGGTGGAGACAATGAACACCACAGCAGGGCATTGTAATTCTCCCTTCCTTGTGTGCGGCGCGGGGCCGCTGTCAGCTATAAAAGACCGATGGGCCCAACTTCTGTTGCTTACGGCCATACCACCCTGAACACGCCCGATCTCGTCCGATCTCGGAAGCTAAGCAGGGTCGGGCCTGGTTAGTACTTGGATGGGAGACCGCCTGGGAATACCAGGTGCTGTAAGCTTTTTCCTTTGCCACACTAAATGAGAAACTGCCATTTTTGGCCATGAAACAATATTACTAGATTGTGTGCAGCACTAACTTGGGTACTGCTGACAAATGCCACTTCTAACCTTTAGCAGGCCAGCCCAACTAGAATAAGCCACACCACAGCAGGGCATTGTAATTCTCCCTTCCTTGTGTGTGCGGCGCGGGGCCGCTGTCAGCTATAAAAGACCGATGGGCCCAACTTCTGTTGCTTACGGCCATACCACCCTGAACAAGCCCGATCTCGTCCGATCTCGGAAGCTAAGCAGGGTCGGGCCTGGTTAGTACTTGGATGGGAGACCGCCTGGGAATACCAGGTGCTGTAAGCTTTTTCCTTTGCCACACTAAATGAGAAACTGCCATTTTTGGCCATGAAACAATATTACTAGATTGTGTGCAGCACTAACTTGGGTACTGCTGACAAATGCCACTTCTAACCTTTAGCAGGCCAGCCCAACTAGAATAAGCCACACCACAGCAGGGCATTGTAATTCTCCCTTCCTTGTGTGTGCGGCGCGGGGCCGCTGTCAGCTATAAAAGACCGATGGGCCCAACTTCTGTTGCTTACGGCCATACCACCCTGAACACGCCCGATCTCGTCCGATCTCGGAAGCTAAGCAGGGTCGGGCCTGGTTAGTACTTGGATGGGAGACCGCCTGGGAATACCAGGTGCTGTAAGCTTTTTCCTTTGCCACACTAAATGAGAAACTGCCATTTTTGGCCATGAAACAATATTACTAGATTGTGTGCAGCACTAACTTGGGTACTGCTGACAAATGCCACTTCTAACCTTTAGCAGGCCAGCCCAACTAGAATAAGCCACACCACAGCAGGGCATTGTAATTCTCCCTTCCTTGTGTGTGCGGCGCGGGGCCGCTGTCAGCTATAAAAGACAGATGGGCCCAACTTCTGTTGCTTAAGGCCATACCACCCTGAACACGCCCGATCTCGGAAGCTAAGCAGGGTCGGGCCTGGTTAGTACTTGGATGGGAGACCGCCTGGGAATACCAGGTGCTGTAAGTTTTTTCCTTTGCCACACTAAATGAGAAACTGCCATTTTTGGCCATGAAACAATATTACTAGATTGTGTGCAGCACTAACTTGGGTACCGCTGACAAATGCCACTTCTAACCTTTAGCAGGCCAGCCCAACTAGAATAAGCCACACCACAGCAGGGCATTGTAATTCTCCCTTCCTTGTGTGTGCGGCGCGGGGCCGCTGTCAGCTATAAAAGACAGATGGGCCCAACTTCTGTTGCTTACGGCCATACCACCCTGAACACGCCCGATCTCGTCCGATCTCGGAAGCTAAGCAGGGTCGGGCCTGGTTAGTACTTGGATGGGAGACCGCCTGGGAATACCAGGTGCTGTAAGTTTTTTCCTTTGCCACACTAAATGAGAAACTGCCATTTTTGGCCATGAAACAATATTACTAGATTGTGTGCAGCACTAACTTGGGTACTGCTGACAAATGCCACTTCTAACCTTTAGCAGGCCAGCCCAACTAGAATAAGCCACACCACAGCAGGGCATTGTAATTCTCCCTTCCTTGTGTGTGCGGCGCGGGGCCGCTGTCAGCTATAAAAGACCGATGGGCCCAACTTCTGTTGCTTACGGCCATACCACCCTGAACACGCCCGATCTCGTCCGATCTCGGAAGCTAAGCAGGGTCGGGCCTGGTTAGTACTTGGATGGGAGACCGCCTGGGAATACCAGGTGCTGTAAGCTTTTTCCTTTGCCACACTAAATGAGAAACTGCCATTTTTGGCCATGAAACAATATTACTAGATTGTGTGCAGCACTAACTTGGGTACTGCTGACAAATGCCACTTCTAACCTTTAGCAGGCCAGCCCAACTAGAATAAGCCACACCACAGCAGGGCATTGTAATTCTCCCTTCCTTGTGTGTGCGGCGCGGGGCCGCTGTCAGCTATAAAAGACCGGTGGGCCCAACTTCTGTTGCTTACGGCCATACCACCCTGAACACGCCCGATCTCGTCCGATCTCGGAAGCTAAGCAGGGTCGGGCCTGGTTAGTACTTGGATGGGAGACCGCCTGGGAATACCAGGTGCTGTAAGCTTTTTCCTTTGCCACACTAAATGAGAAACTGCCATTTTTGGCCATGAAACAATATTACTAGATTGTGTGCAGCACTAACTTGGGTACTGCTGACAAATGCCACTTCTAACCTTTAGCAGGCCAGCCCAACTAGAATAAGCCACACCACAGCAGGGCATTGTAATTCTCCCTTCCTTGTGTGTGCGGCGCGGGGCCGCTGTCAGCTATAAAAGACCGATGGGCCCAACTTCTGTTGCTTACGGCCATACCACCCTGAACACGCCCGATCTCGTCCGATCTCGGAAGCTAAGCAGGGTCGGGCCTGGTTAGTACTTGGATGGGAGACCGCCTGGTAATACCAGGTGCTGTAAGCTTTTTCCTTTGCCACACTAAATGAGAAACTGCCATTTTTGGCCATGAAACAATATTACTAGATTGTGTGCAGCACTAACTTGGGTACTGCTGACAAATGCCACTTCTAACCTTTAGCAGGCCAGCCCAACTAGAATAAGCCACACCACAGCAGGGCATTGTAATTCTCCCTTCCTTGTGTGTGCGGCGCGGGGCCGCTGTCAGCTATAAAAGACCGATGGGCCCAACTTCTGTTGCTTACGGCCATACCACCCTGAACACGCCCGATCTCGTCCGATCTCGGAAGCTAAGCAGGGTCGGGCCTGGTTAGTACTTGGATGGGAGACCGCCTGGGAATACCAGGTGCTGTAAGCTTTTTCCTTTGCCACACTAAATG
>NC_139704.1:1847830-1877830 GCF_964188405.1 Protomyctophum parallelum | reverse complement strand
CCAACTAGAATAAGCCACACCACAGCAGGGCATTGTAATTCTCCCTTCCTTGTGTGTGCGGCGCGGGGCCGCTGTCAGCTATAAAAGACCGATGGGCCCAACTTCTGTTGCTTACGGCCATACCACCCTGAACACGCCCGATCTCGTCCGATCTCGGAAGCTAAGCAGGGTCGGGCCTGGTTAGTACTTGGATGGGAGACCGCCTGGGAATACCAGGTGCTGTAAGCTTTTTCCTTTGCCACACTAAATGAAAAACTGCCATTTTTGCAGCAAGGGCAGAATCCATTTTCTTGCGACCGACGGCCGTCGCGACGGACCTGTCCGTCGGGGGGTCCGCCGGTCCGTCGGGGGGTCCGTCGGTCCGTCGGGGGGTCCGTCGGTCCGTCGGGGGGTCCGTCGGTCCGTCGGGAGGTCCGTCGGTCCGTCGGGGGGTCCGTCGGTCGGTCGGTCCGTTTTTGCGTCGCGACCGACGGTCGCAGGGTTAGGGTGGATGGATTCTGCCCTTGCTGCCCAAATGGTAACTCTGTCATTTCTCTACCGTTTTGGACGGGGGTGGTCTCTTTGGAATCGTGTGGCCCCCCTGGAGGTTTCTATGGGGGTCTCGAGGTTCGGGGACCCCTGGGGACCCCCACGGACCCCCAAATGGTAACTCTGTCATTTCTCTACCGTTTTGGAGGGGGTGGGCTCATTTGAATCGTGTCGCCCCCCTGGAGGTTTCTATGGGGGTCTCGAGGTTCGGGGACCCCTGGGGACCCCCAGGGACCCCCAAATGGTAATGTCACCTGTGGACACTAACTGTAATTGTCTCGCTGTCTCGCTGCTGCGCTGCGCCGCACAGACAGCAGCTTGTGTGTAACATGTGCGTTCGTGCCGTGTTGCTGGTATATTATTATTATTATATTTTTTGCGCCGCCGCGTTGTCTCGCTGCTGCGCTGCACAGACAGCAGCTTGTCCTTCCCAGCCTCCCCGTCCTGGACGGCGCAGAACAGCGTTGGATCGCCGGCCGCCTATCGTTGATCGCCCGCCGTCTCCTCGAGGACCGCCGACGCAGATGGTTTACTGCTATATGCCATAGTGTTTATTATAGCTACTATTATTACACACTGTGCTATTATCCAGATTCCTGAGGTGGACATTTCAAGAGGAGCTTGTGATTATTGCTTGCCTATAGATACAGTGCCTATTTATATTGCTATTTGCTACGTTTTAATAATTGCCAGTCATACAGTATAAATTGCCACATTGTTATACCTATACATTTACGTATTTTACTTGTATAGTGTTATATTTGATATCCTGCTACATGATTTTATACTTACCTGTTTTATCTCCGAGCTTATAATAAACTTTGTTACTTTTCTATATACGACCTGCCTGCTGCCCTTATCCGTTTTTCTCAAGCAATGACAATTTCACTGGAGCGCAGCGCTATATGCACGCAGACAGCACATGATACAGGCCTACATCCCGTCCCAAACACTGAGGACAGTGAGGAGGTAAAGTAAACTTGTTTATAATGTGGCAAGAAAAATATATTCCAATTACTTTTCGGTGCGCACTCACCATGAATCCAAGCAGAGGTCCTATAGGTAAAACACCGCCGCCACAGTCCCAATGGCCCGTGCGCAAAAAGTTGATATTTAACATTGGCTATAATCTGCCAAATCTCAACCGATTGGTATAATTCCAAATGGTATACACTCAATGAAATTTATATTTTCCATTTTTCATGGGCGTATAAGTCATAGAGCCAGAGAAAGGAGAGATATGGTATAGGGAAGCACTAAGCCCTGTTAGCCATGCAGCCTATTATGTTTCATGAGCTGTGGTGGCTTCACTGATATACAACCTTTATTCAAATAGTTGCAAATGTATTAATAAAAATACTGAGCATGTATGTTTGATATAAGGCCAAACCTCATTTGAAAGAATATATTCAGAGTATACTCTTCATTAGCAAACTGTACCAAACGAAGGAAAAACCCCCGCGGGGATAACTGACGTTATAAGAAGATAACGCCCCTGCATGACACCTCCCTGGCCACCGTATAGCGCATTGACAGGTCTGTCTGTCTGTCTGTCGTAGCATGCAGATAGACAGATAGGGGGGGGGGGGGGGCAGTTTGACAACAGCGGCTGACACATGTTCATTGATTATGATTAATAGGCCTACTGTATACAGCTACTGTGCTGCTGGATCGTCGATAAATGGACTATAGGCCTACTGGACTTTGACGTTAACGTTAAAACAGAGGCCAGCCAGCGGTACCGTGACCACACCGTTCGTTGTGTGTGTGTGTGTGTGTGTGTGTGTGTGTGTGTGTGTGTGTGTGTGTGTGTGTGTGTGTGTGTGTGTGTGTGTGTGTGTGTGTGTGTGCGCGAACTTCGAGACGAGTTGGTGACAGTGGTTTGTATTTTGATTTGAAATAAATAATGATGAATAGATGTCTACTGTTCATGCTTGTGTGTGTTTTTTTTAGACAATAGACCACTTAGCAATTGCTTTAACTATGAAAGAAATGAAGACGATGAAGGATATCGATGAAATGTATGTTTCACTATATATAAAATATATACCTTGACTCTCCCTCTGAATGAAATTAAAAATCGGGTCCTAATAATTAACCCTAAAAATCTATAGACCTACCCTTAGTTTTAGCTGGAACACACGCTCAGCATCGCGGGGTTAATGGTAGGCCTACTTGGTAACTATACTTAAAAGGTCTACTTTATCCCATCACAACTATAGTGATTTTGCAGCTATTTTCAATGAACAGTATGGTCTATTGTTGATTAATGTGGTCATTTCAATCTAGGCGCCGTAATGCGCAAAATGGAGTCGACCGGTGGCCACTGATGGCCTATTATTCCTATAAATTCATATCATGCCTGTTGGTGAAATATAAACATCTAAAATGGTTCAGTAATAATTAGCATAAGTTATTATTAACGAAAATCATCTAATACTATTTTAAATTGGTCTAGTAAAGTTAGTAACTAATCAGAAGTTGTTTCAAACAACTGTTTGAAAAAACTGTTTGTTTTTCGTTAATAATAATACATGCTAATTATTATTGAACGGTAAGTATGCTGGTATGTACGCTATGGTACACTATAAGCTTGTATATCTGTTTATTTTAAGAATGCGCCGCTGCATTCTGTCAGAATCTCGTGTGTGTGTGTGTGTGTGTGTGTGTGTGTGTGTGTGTGTGTGTGTGTGTGTGTGTGTGTGTGTGTGTGTGTGTGTGTGTGTGTGTGTGTGTGTGTGTGTGTGTGTGTGTGCACACATGTGTCACACATGATGTGTGCTATATATTTTATAGCTCTAGAGACGCAGAGACAGAGACATATTTATTTAAAATCATCCTGGCACGTAGGCCTATAGACAACGGCGTCAACTCCGCGCAAGAGCCAAAGCACCCGCTGGCAAAATAATAATAAGTTAATATATATAGGCTACTCTAAGGTGGGCACCTGTCGTTATAAACCTTCTGCACTTGCCTATAAAGCCAATGAACGGAGCTCATTTCTCTCTCTCTCTCTCTCTCTCTCTCTCTTTCTCTCTCTCTCTCTCTCTCTCCATTTGCCGTGCACATGCAAAGAGCGCATGCAGGTATCCAACTATCCAACATTGATAAACTGGTTCGCTTATATCCGTGCAGTATAACATCAAAGTCCAGTAGGCCTATAGTCCATTTATCGACGATCCAGCAGCACAGTAGCATATACAGTAGGCCTATTAATCATCATCAATGAACATGTGTCAGCCGCTGTTGTCAAACTGCCCCCCCCCCCCCCCCCCTATCTGTCTATCTGCATGCTACGACAGACAGACAGACAGACCTGTCAATGCGCTATACGGTGGCCAGGGAGGTGTCATGCAGGGGCGTTATCTTCTTATAACGTCAGTTATCCCCGCGGGGGTTTTTCCTTCGTTTAGTACTTTATTTACAGTTTGCTAATGAAGAGTATACTCTGAATATATTCAGCAGCAGGCAGGTCGTATAGAAAAGTAACAAAGTTTATTATAAGCTCGGAGATAAAACAGGTAAGTATAAAATCATGTAGCAGGATATCAAATATAACACTATACAAGTAAAATACGTAAATGTATAGGTATAACAATGTGGCAATTTATACTGTATGACTAGCAATTATTAAAACGTAGCAAATAGCAATATAAATAGGCACTGTGTTGAGATTTGACGGGATGTATGTCCTCACTTGTGTATTGTGTGTAATTCTGTACTGCTGTTCTGTGTGATATGCAGTGTTGTGCTTGTGCCACTGTGAGGCGCCAAGGCGCAAGGTATGGGATGCATGTTTGTCTCCTATGGCGTGATCAGGTAACTCGGGTCACATGACCACTGCCTGTGTGTGGAGCGGACCGGTGTTTTTTCATTCAGTGATTGTATTGTATTGGGTCTGTCACCGTGAGAATGATGCGTGACAGGGAGCCCTTAATATAATAATAAATATGCCATGCTTGGCTAAATGGATCTAATCTTTTCTCCGAATGCAACGTGTAAGCTGCAGAACTTCTCATAACTTAACACACTGTATCCTATTCCTAGGCAAGCAATAATCACAAGCTCCTCTTGAAATGTCCACCTCAGGAATCTGGATAATAGCACAGTGTTTGTTCCCACCCAATCTCCTAAGCAGCCCAAAGATTGATTAGTGCACATATATTATCGATTATCGTATACACATTAGTACACACGACCACAAAAGATGCCACGGCAAATCAAGTGCACACCAACGATCACTGCAATAAGCCTATATCAAAATAGGATAACACTTCTATCGAAAATCACAGCAGTAAAATACAAACATGCGTGTTCACCAATATAGGGGCGCTAAGAGACAGGTGAAGCCAACCCTGAGAATATTCCACCCCTGTAAGCAGCCCTCTGAAGCCTGAATGACCGCTGTACCCAATGTACTGTACACTACAATAATACGTGCCACACCGTTAAGTTAGCAAATGCCCAATAATAATAGTAGCTATAATAAACACTATGGCATATAGCAGTAAACCATCTGCGTCGGCGGTCCTCGAGGAGACGGCGGGCGATCAACGATAGGCGGCCGGCGATCCAACGCTGTTCTGCGCCGTCCAGGACGGGGAGGCTGGGAAGGAGGATATGATATATAATAATAATAATAATATCTATACCAGCAACACGAACGCACATGTTACACACAAGCTGCTGTCTGTGCAGCGCAGCAGCGAGACAACGCGGCGGCGCAAAAAATATAATAATAATAATATACCAGCAACACGGCACGAACGCACATGTTACACACAACTGACACAAGCTGCTGTCTGTGCGGCGCAGCGCAGCAGCGAGACAGCGAGACAATTACAGTTAGTGTCCACAGGTGACATTACCATTTGGGGGTCCCTGGGGGTCCCCAGGGGTCCCCGAACCTCGAGACCCCCATAGAAACCCCCAGGGGGGCGACACGATTCAAATGAGCCCACCCCCTCCAAAACGGTAGAGAAATGACAGAGTTACCATTTGGGGGTCCGTGGGGGTCCCCAGGGGTCCCCGAACCTCGAGACCCCCATAGAAACCTCCAGGGGGGCCACACGATTCCAAAGAGACCACCCCCGTCCAAAACGGTAGAGAAATGACAGAGTTACCATTTGGGCAGCAAGGGCAGAATCCATCCACCCTAACCCTGCGACCGTCGGTCGCGACGCAAAAACGGACCGACCGACCGACGGACCCCCCGACGGACCGACGGACCTCCCGACGGACCGACGGACCCCCCGACGGACCGACGGACCGACGGACCCCCCGACGGACCGGCGGACCCCCCGACGGACCGGCGGACCCCCCGACGGACCGTCCGTCGCGACGGCCGTCGGTGGCAAGAAATGGATTCTGCCCTCCCTCCATTTTTGGCCATGAAACAATATTACTAGATTGTGTGCAGCACTAACTTGGGTACTGCTGACAAATGCCACTTCTAACCTTTAGCAGGCCAGCCCAACTAGAATAAGCCACACCACAGCAGGGCATTGTAATTCTCCCTTCCTTGTGTGTGCGGCGCGGGGCCGCTGTCAGCTATAAAAGACCGATGGGCCCAACTTCTGTTGCTTACGGCCATACCACCCTGAACACGCCCGATCTCGTCCGATCTCGGAAGCTAAGCAGGGTCGGGCCTGGTTAGTACTTGGATGGGAGACCGCCTGGGAATACCAGGTGCTGTAAGTTTTTTCCTTTGCCACACTAAATGAGAAACTGCCATTTTTGGCCATGAAACAATATTACTAGATTGTGTGCAGCACTAACTTGGGTACTGCTGACAAATGCCACTTCTAACCTTTAGCAGGCCAGCCCAACTAGAATAAGCCACACCACAGCAGGGCATTGTAATTCTCCCTTCCTTGTGTGTGCGGCGCGGGGCCGCTGTCAGCTATAAAAGACCGATGGGCCCAACTTCTGTTCCTTACGGCCATACCACCCTGAACACGCCCGATCTCGTCCGATCTCGGAAGCTAAGCAGGGTCGGGCCTGGTTAGTACTTGGATGGGAGACCGCCTGGGAATACCAGGTGCTGTAAGCTTTTTCCTTTGCCACACTAAATGAGAAACTGCCATTTTTGGCCATGAAACAATATTACTAGATTGTGTGCAGCACTAACTTGGGTACTGCTGACAAATGCCACTTCTAACCTTTAGCAGGCCAGCCCGACTAGAATAAGCCACACCACAGCAGGGCATTGTAATTCTCCCTTCCTTGTGTGTGCGGCGCGGGGCCGCTGTCAGCTATAAAAGACCGATGGGCCCAACTTCTGTTGCTTACGGCCATACCACCCTGAACACGCCCGATCTCGGAAGTTAAGCAGGGTCGGGCCTGGTTAGTACTTGGATGGGAGACCGCCTGGGAATACCAGGTGCTGTAAGCTTTTTCCTTTGCCACACTAAATGAGAAACTGCCATTTTTGGCCATGAAACAATATTACTAGATTGTGTGCAGCACTAACTTGGGTACTGCTGACAAATGCCACTTTTAACCTTTAGCAGGCCAGCCCAACTAGAATAAGCCACACCACAGCAGGGCATTGTAATTCTCCCTTCCTTGTGTGTGCGGCGCGGGGCCGCTGTCAGCTATAAAAGACCGATGGGCCCAACTTCTGTTGCTTACGGCCATACCACCCTGAACACGCCCGATCTCGTCCGATCTCGGAAGCTAAGCAGGGTCGGGCCTGGTTAGTACTTGGATGGGAGACCGCCTGGGAATACCAGGTGCTGTAAGCTTTTTCCTTTGCCACACTAAATGAAAAACTGCCATTTTTGGCCATGAAACAATATTACTAGATTGTGTGCAGCACTAACTTGGGTACTGCTGACAAATGCCACTTCTAACCTTTAGCAGGCCAGCCCAACTAGAATAAGCCACACCACAGCAGGGCATTGTAATTCTCCCTTCCTTGTGTGTGCGGCGCGGGGCCGCTGTCAGCTATAAAAGACCGATGGGCCCAACTTCTGTTGCTTACGGCCATACCACCCTGAACACGCCCGATCTCGTCCGATCTCGGAAGCTAAGCAGGGTCGGGCCTGGTTAGTACTTGGATGGGAGACCGCCTGGGAATACCAGGTGCTGTAAGCTTTTTCCTTTGCCACACTAAATGAGAAACTGCCATTTTTGGCCATGAAACAATATTACTAGATTGTGTGCAGCACTAACTTGGGTACTGCTGACAAATGCCACTTCTAACCTTTAGCAGGCCAGCCCAACTAGAACTAGAAAAAGTGCCCTTCTGGGCACAGGTCTCCACCAGGATAGGAATGTAGGACATTGCAGTTTGCCTTCATCTGGTGGTTGGATAAAAGGGCAACAAAAGTAAACTAGGGAGTTGGCATACAAAGTTATCCACAGATCCGTGCAGTTAGAGGTAAAAACACTTTTCGGCCAGTTATAGCGCCACCTTGAGGCTGAGTTGAAATTGTTCATGTGGCATTTCTTCCTCGGCCTATTGGGAATGTGCGTGCACAATTTCACGGAAATCACGCGATGTGTTCATGATTTGCAGCATTTTGTTTGAAACTGAGCACTCCTGTGAACTTTGGAAGCCAATCTTAACCAATCAGGATGGAGTCTGAGAAATGTGAAAGACCCGTTTCGTTGAATGGCTCTAGAGAGACTGTGTACCAATTTGCGCGATGTTTGGACAACATCTGTAGGTGTACTGTGCAAAAACTTGTTTTGCACAAAGCGGCCTCCTGGTGGCGCTATAACAGGCCGTTCTGGAAATTTTGGGGCAGAGGTTCATCGTTGGCATCCAGGGAGTGTGTGTGCAAAATTTGGCAACGACCGGGTTAACGGTGGCCGAGATTAGCTGCTCACGGACACACACACGGACACACGGACGGACACACACACGGACGGACGGACGGACGGAGTGCAAAACATACTCTCCCCCCATGCCTTCGTCCTGGTGGAGACAATGAACACCACAGCAGGGCATTGTAATTCTCCCTTCCTTGTGTGCGGCGCGGGGCCGCTGTCAGCTATAAAAGACCGATGGGCCCAACTTCTGTTGCTTACGGCCATACCACCCTGAACACGCCCGATCTCGTCCGATCTTGGAAGCTAAGCAGGGTCGGGCCTGGTTAGTACTTGGATGGGAGACCGCCTGGGAATACCAGGTGCTGTAAGCTTTTTCCTTTGCCACACTAAATGAGAAACTGCCATTTTTGGCCATGAAACAATATTACTAGATTGTGTGCAGCACTAACTTGGGTACTGCTGACAAATGCCACTTCTAACCTTTAGCAGGCCAGCCCAACTAGAACTAGAAAAAGTGCCCTTCTGGGCACAGGTCTCCACCAGGATAGGAATGTAGGACATTGCAGCTTGCCTTCATCTGGTGGTTGGATAAAAGGGCAACAAAAGTAAACTAGGGAGTTGGCATACAAAGTTATCCACAGATCCGTGCAGTTAGAGGTAAAAACACTTTTCGGCCAGTTATAGCGCCACCTTGAGGCTGAGTTGAAATTGTTCATGTGGCATTTCTTCCTCGGCCTATTGGGAATGTGCGTGCACAATTTCACGGAAATCACGCGATGTTTTCATGATTTGCAGCATTTTGTTTGAAACTGAGCACTCCTGTGAACTTTGGAAGCCAATCTTAACCAATCAGGATGGAGTCTGAGAAATGTGAAAGACCCGTTTCGTTGAATGGCTCTAGAGAGACTGTGTACCAATTTGCGCGATGTTTGGACAAAATCTGTAGGTGTACTGTGCAAAAACTTGTTTTGCACAAAGCGGCCTCCTGGTGGCGCTATAACAGGCCGTTCTGGAAATTTTGGGGCAGAGGTTCATCGTTGGCATCCAGGGAGTGTGTGTGCAAAATTTGGCAACGACCGGGTTAACGGTGGCCGAGATTAGCTGCTCACGGACACACACACGGACACACGGACGGACACACACACGGACGGACGGACGGACGGACGGAGTGCAAAACATACTCTCCCCCCATGCCTTCGGCCTGGTGGAGACAATGAACACCACAGCAGGGCATTGTAATTCTCCCTTCCTTGTGTGCGGCGCGGGGCCGCTGTCAGCTATAAAAGACCGATGGGCCCAACTTCTGTTGCTTACGGCCATACCACCCTGAAAACGCCCGATCTCGTCCGATCTCGGAAGCTAAGCAGGGTCGGGCCTGGTTAGTACTTGGATGGGAGACCGCCTGGGAATACCAGGTGCTGTAAGCTTTTTCCTTTGCCACACTAAATGAGAAACTGCCATTTTTGGCCATGAAACAATATTACTAGATTGTGTGCAGCACTAACTTGGGTACTGCTGACAAATGCCACTTCTAACCTTTAGCAGGCCAGCCCAACTAGAATAAGCCACACCACAGCAGGGCATTGTAATTCTCCCTTCCTTGTGTGTGCGGCGCGGGGCCGCTGTCAGCTATAAAAGACCGATGGGCCCAACTTCTGTTGCTTACGGCCATACCACCCTGAACACGCCCGATCTCGTCCGATCTCGGAAGCTAAGCAGGGTCGGGCCTGGTTAGTACTTGGATGGGAGACCGCCTCGGAATACCAGGTGCTGTAAGCTTTTTCCTTTGCCACACTAAATGAGAAACTGCCATTTTTGGCCATGAAACAATATTACTAGATTGTGTGCAGCACTAACTTGGGTACTGCTGACAAATGCCACTTCTAACCTTTAGCAGGCCAGCCCAACTAGAATAAGCCACACCACAGCAGGGCATTGTAATTCTCCCTTCCTTGTGTGTGCGGCGCGGGGCCGCTGTCAGCTATAAAAGACCGATGGGCCCAACTTCTGTTGCTTACGGCCATACCACCCTGAACACGCCCGATCTCGTCCGATCTCGGAAGCTAAGCAGGGTCGGGCCTGGTTAGTACTTGGATGGGAGACCGCCTGGGAATACCAGGTGCTGTAAGCTTTTTCCTTTGCCACACTAAATGAGAAACTGCCATTTTTGGCCATGAAACAATATTACTAGATTGTGTGCAGCACTAACTTGGGTACTGCTGACAAATGCCACTTCTAACCTTTAGCAGGCCAGCCCAACTAGAATAAGCCACACCACAGCAGGGCATTGTAATTCTCCCTTCCTTGTGTGTGCGGCGCGGGGCCGCTGTCAGCTATAAAAGACAGATGGGCCCAACTTCTGTTGCTTAAGGCCATACCACCCTGAACACGCCCGATCTCGGAAGCTAAGCAGGGTCGGGCCTGGTTAGTACTTGGATGGGAGACCGCCTGGGAATACCAGGTGCTGTAAGTTTTTTCCTTTGCCACACTAAATGAGAAACTGCCATTTTTGGCCATGAAACAATATTACTAGATTGTGTGCAGCACTAACTTGGGTACTGCTGACAAATGCCACTTCTAACCTTTAGCAGGCCAGCCCAACTAGAATAAGCCACACCACAGCAGGGCATTGTAATTCTCCCTTCCTTGTGTGTGCGGCGCGGGGCCGCTGTCAGCTATAAAAGACAGATGGGCCCAACTTCTGTTGCTTACGGCCATACCACCCTGAACACGCCCGATCTCGTCCGATCTCGGAAGCTAAGCAGGGTCGGGCCTGGTTAGTACTTGGATGGGAGACCGCCTGGGAATACCAGGTGCTGTAAGTTTTTTCCTTTGCCACACTAAATGAGAAACTGCCATTTTTGGCCATGAAACAATATTACTAGATTGTGTGCAGCACTAACTTGGGTACTGCTGACAAATGCCACTTCTAACCTTTAGCAGGCCAGCCCAACTAGAATAAGCCACACCACAGCAGGGCATTGTAATTCTCCCTTCCTTGTGTGTGCGGCGCGGGGCCGCTGTCAGCTATAAAAGACAGATGGGCCCAACTTCTGTTGCTTACGGCCATACCACCCTGAACACGCCCGATCTCGTCCGATCTCGGAAGCTAAGCAGGGTCGGGCCTGGTTAGTACTTGGATGGGAGACCGCCTGGGAATACCAGGTGCTGTAAGCTTTTTCCTTTGCCACACTAAATGAGAAACTGCCATTTTTGGCCATGAAACAATATTACTAGATTGTGTGCAGCACTAACTTGGGTACTGCTGACAAATGCCACTTCTAACCTTTAGCAGGCCAGCCCGACTAGAATAAGCCACACCACAGCAGGGCATTGTAATTCTCCCTTCCTTGTGTGTGCGGCGCGGGGCCGCTGTCAGCTATAAAAGACCGATGGGCCCAACTTCTGTTGCTTACGGCCATACCACCCTGAACACGCCCGATCTCGGAAGTTAAGCAGGGTCGGGCCTGGTTAGTACTTGGATGGGAGACCGCCTGGGAATACCAGGTGCTGTAAGCTTTTTCCTTTGCCACACTAAATGAGAAACTGCCATTTTTGGCCATGAAACAATATTACTTGATTGTGTGCAGCACTAACTTGGGTACTGCTGACAAATGCCACTTTTAACCTTTAGCAGGCCAGCCCAACTAGAATAAGCCACACCACAGCAGGGCATTGTAATTCTCCCTTCCTTGTGTGTGCGGCGCGGGGCCGCTGTCAGCTATAAAAGACCGATGGGCCCAACTTCTGTTGCTTACGGCCATACCACCCTGAACACGCCCGATCTCGTCTGATCTCGGAAGCTAAGCAGGGTCGGGCCTGGTTAGTACTTGGATGGGAGACCGCCTGGGAATACCAGGTGCTGTAAGCTTTTTCCTTTGCCACACTAAATGAGAAACTGCCATTTTTGGCCATGAAACAATATTACTAGATTGTGTGCAGCACTAACTTGGGTACTGCTGACAAATGCCACTTCTAACCTTTAGCAGGCCAGCCCAACTAGAATAAGCCACACCACAGCAGGGCATTGTAATTCTCCCTTCCTTGTGTGTGCGGCGCGGGGCCGCTGTCAGCTATAAAAGACAGATGGGCCCAACTTCTGTTGCTTACGGCCATACCACCCTGAACACGCCCGATCTCGTCCGATCTCTGAAGCTAAGCAGGGTCGGGCCTGGTTAGTACTTGGATGGGAGACCGCCTGGGAATACCAGGTGCTGTAAGTTTTTTCCTTTGCCACACTAAATGAGAAACTGCCATTTTTGGCCATGAAACAATATTACTAGATTGTGTGCAGCACTAACTTGGGTACTGCTGACAAATGCCACTTCTAACCTTTAGCAGGCCAGCCCAACTAGAATAAGCCACACCACAGCAGGGCATTGTAATTCTCCCTTCCTTGTGTGTGCGGCGCGGGGCCGCTGTCAGCTATAAAAGACCGATGGGCCCAACTTCTGTTCCTTACGGCCATACCACCCTGAACACGCCCGATCTCGTCCGATCTCGGAAGCTAAGCAGGGTCGGGCCTGGTTAGTACTTGGATGGGAGACCGCCTGGGAATACCAGGTGCTGTAAGCTTTTTCCTTTGCCACACTAAATGAGAAACTGCCATTTTTGGCCATGAAACAATATTACTAGATTGTGTGCAGCACTAACTTGGGTACTGCTGACAAATGCCACTTCTAACCTTTAGCAGGCCAGCCCGACTAGAATAAGCCACACCACAGCAGGGCATTGTAATTCTCCCTTCCTTGTGTGTGCGGCGCGGGGCCGCTGTCAGCTATAAAAGACCGATGGGCCCAACTTCTGTTGCTTACGGCCATACCACCCTGAACACGCCCGATCTCGGAAGTTAAGCAGGGTCGGGCCTGGTTAGTACTTGGATGGGAGACCGCCTGGGAATACCAGGTGCTGTAAGCTTTTTCCTTTGCCACACTAAATGAGAAACTGCCATTTTTGGCCATGAAACAATATTACTAGATTGTGTGCAGCACTAACTTGGGTACTGCTGACAAATGCCACTTTTAACCTTTAGCAGGCCAGCCCAACTAGAATAAGCCACACCACAGCAGGGCATTGTAATTCTCCCTTCCTTGTGTGTGCGGCGCGGGGCCGCTGTCAGCTATAAAAGACCGATGGGCCCAACTTCTGTTGCTTACGGCCATACCACCCTGAACACGCCCGATCTCGTCCGATCTCGGAAGCTAAGCAGGGTCGGGCCTGGTTAGTACTTGGATGGGAGACCGCCTGGGAATACCAGGTGCTGTAAGCTTTTTCCTTTGCCACACTAAATGAAAAACTGCCATTTTTGGCCATGAAACAATATTACTAGATTGTGTGCAGCACTAACTTGGGTACTGCTGACAAATGCCACTTCTAACCTTTAGCAGGCCAGCCCAACTAGAATAAGCCACACCACAGCAGGGCATTGTAATTCTCCCTTCCTTGTGTGTGCGGCGCGGGGCCGCTGTCAGCTATAAAAGACCGATGGGCCCAACTTCTGTTGCTTACGGCCATACCACCCTGAACACGCCCGATCTCGTCCGATCTCGGAAGCTAAGCAGGGTCGGGCCTGGTTAGTACTTGGATGGGAGACCGCCTGGGAATACCAGGTGCTGTAAGCTTTTTCCTTTGCCACACTAAATGAAAAACTGCCATTTTTGGCCATGAAACAATATTACTAGATTGTGTGCAGCACTAACTTGGGTACTGCTGACAAATGCCACTTCTAACCTTTAGCAGGCCAGCCCAACTAGAATAAGCCACACCACAGCAGGGCATTGTAATTCTCCCTTCCTTGTGTGTGCGGCGCGGGGCCGCTGTCAGCTATAAAAGACCGATGGGCCCAACTTCTGTTGCTTACGGCCATACCACCCTGAACACGCCCGATCTCGTCCGATCTCGGAAGCTAAGCAGGGTCGGGCCTGGTTAGTACTTGGATGGGAGACCGCCTGGGAATACCAGGTGCTGTAAGCTTTTTCCTTTGCCACACTAAATGAGAAACTGCCATTTTTGGCCATGAAACAATATTACTAGATTGTGTGCAGCACTAACTTGGGTACTGCTGACAAATGCCACTTCTAACCTTTAGCAGGCCAGCCCAACTAGAACTAGAAAAAGTGCCCTTCTGGGCACAGGTCTCCACCAGGATAGGAATGTAGGACATTGCAGTTTGCCTTCATCTGGTGGTTGGATAAAAGGGCAACAAAAGTAAACTAGGGAGTTGGCATACAAAGTTATCCACAGATCCGTGCAGTTAGAGGTAAAAACACTTTTCGGCCAGTTATAGCGCCACCTTGAGGCTGAGTTGAAATTGTTCATGTGGCATTTCTTCCTCGGCCTATTGGGAATGTGCGTGCACAATTTCACGGAAATCACGCGATGTGTTCATGATTTGCAGCATTTTGTTTGAAACTGAGCACTCCTGTGAACTTTGGAAGCCAATCTTAACCAATCAGGATGGAGTCTGAGAAATGTGAAAGACCCGTTTCGTTGAATGGCTCTAGAGAGACTGTGTACCAATTTGCGCGATGTTTGGACAACATCTGTAGGTGTACTGTGCAAAAACTTGTTTTGCACAAAGCGGCCTCCTGGTGGCGCTATAACAGGCCGTTCTGGAAATTTTGGGGCAGAGGTTCATCGTTGGCATCCAGGGAGTGTGTGTGCAAAATTTGGCAACGACCGGGTTAACGGTGGCCGAGATTAGCTGCTCACGGACACACACACGGACACACGGACGGACACACACACGGACGGACGGACGGACGGAGTGCAAAACATACTCTCCCCCCATGCCTTCGTCCTGGTGGAGACAATGAACACCACAGCAGGGCATTGTAATTCTCCCTTCCTTGTGTGCGGCGCGGGGCCGCTGTCAGCTATAAAAGACCGATGGGCCCAACTTCTGTTGCTTACGGCCATACCACCCTGAACACGCCCGATCTCGTCCGATCTTGGAAGCTAAGCAGGGTCGGGCCTGGTTAGTACTTGGATGGGAGACCGCCTGGGAATACCAGGTGCTGTAAGCTTTTTCCTTTGCCACACTAAATGAGAAACTGCCATTTTTGGCCATGAAACAATATTACTAGATTGTGTGCAGCACTAACTTGGGTACTGCTGACAAATGCCACTTCTAACCTTTAGCAGGCCAGCCCAACTAGAACTAGAAAAAGTGCCCTTCTGGGCACAGGTCTCCACCAGGATAGGAATGTAGGACATTGCAGCTTGCCTTCATCTGGTGGTTGGATAAAAGGGCAACAAAAGTAAACTAGGGAGTTGGCATACAAAGTTATCCACAGATCCGTGCAGTTAGAGGTAAAAACACTTTTCGGCCAGTTATAGCGCCACCTTGAGGCTGAGTTGAAATTGTTCATGTGGCATTTCTTCCTCGGCCTATTGGGAATGTGCGTGCACAATTTCACGGAAATCACGCGATGTTTTCATGATTTGCAGCATTTTGTTTGAAACTGAGCACTCCTGTGAACTTTGGAAGCCAATCTTAACCAATCAGGATGGAGTCTGAGAAATGTGAAAGACCCGTTTCGTTGAATGGCTCTAGAGAGACTGTGTACCAATTTGCGCGATGTTTGGACAAAATCTGTAGGTGTACTGTGCAAAAACTTGTTTTGCACAAAGCGGCCTCCTGGTGGCGCTATAACAGGCCGTTCTGGAAATTTTGGGGCAGAGGTTCATCGTTGGCATCCAGGGAGTGTGTGTGCAAAATTTGGCAACGACCGGGTTAACGGTGGCCGAGATTAGCTGCTCACGGACACACACACGGACACACGGACGGACACACACACGGACGGACGGACGGAGTGCAAAACATACTCTCCCCCCATGCCTTCGGCCTGGTGGAGACAATGAACACCACAGCAGGGCATTGTAATTCTCCCTTCCTTGTGTGCGGCGCGGGGCCGCTGTCAGCTATAAAAGACCGATGGGCCCAACTTCTGTTGCTTACGGCCATACCACCCTGAACACGCCCGATCTCGTCCGATCTCGGAAGCTAAGCAGGGTCGGGCCTGGTTAGTACTTGGATGGGAGACCGCCTGGGAATACCAGGTGCTGTAAGCTTTTTCCTTTGCCACACTAAATGAGAAACTGCCATTTTTGGCCATGAAACAATATTACTAGATTGTGTGCAGCACTAACTTGGGTACTGCTGACAAATGCCACTTCTAACCTTTAGCAGGCCAGCCCGACTAGAATAAGCCACACCACAGCAGGGCATTGTAATTCTCCCTTCCTTGTGTGTGCGGCGCGGGGCCGCTGTCAGCTATAAAAGACCGATGGGCCCAACTTCTGTTGCTTACGGCCATACCACCCTGAACACGCCCGATCTCGGAAGTTAAGCAGGGTCGGGCCTGGTTAGTACTTGGATGGGAGACCGCCTGGGAATACCAGGTGCTGTAAGCTTTTTCCTTTGCCACACTAAATGAGAAACTGCCATTTTTGGCCATGAAACAATATTACTAGATTGTGTGCAGCACTAACTTGGGTACTGCTGACAAATGCCACTTTTAACCTTTAGCAGGCCAGCCCAACTAGAATAAGCCACACCACAGCAGGGCATTGTAATTCTCCCTTCCTTGTGTGTGCGGCGCGGGGCCGCTGTCAGCTATAAAAGACCGATGGGCCCAACTTCTGTTGCTTACGGCCATACCACCCTGAACACGCCCGATCTCGTCCGATCTCGGAAGCTAAGCAGGGTCGGGCCTGGTTAGTACTTGGATGGGAGACCGCCTGGGAATACCAGGTGCTGTAAGCTTTTTCCTTTGCCACACTAAATGAGAAACTGCCATTTTTGGCCATGAAACAATATTACTAGATTGTGTGCAGCACTAACTTGGGTACTGCTGACAAATGCCACTTCTAACCTTTAGCAGGCCAGCCCAACTAGAATAAGCCACACCACAGCAGGGCATTGTAATTCTCCCTTCCTTGTGTGTGCGGCGCGGGGCCGCTGTCAGCTATAAAAGACCGATGGGCCCAACTTCTGTTGCTTACGGCCATACCACCCTGAACACGCCCGATCTCGTCCGATCTCGGAAGCTAAGCAGGGTCGGGCCTGGTTAGTACTTGGATGGGAGACCGCCTGGGAATACCAGGTGCTGTAAGCTTTTTCCTTTGCCACACTAAATGAGAAACTGCCATTTTTGGCCATGAAACAATATTACTAGATTGTGTGCAGCACTAACTTGGGTACTGCTGACAAATGCCACTTCTAACCTTTAGCAGGCCAGCCCAACTAGAATAAGCCACACCACAGCAGGGCATTGTAATTCTCCCTTCCTTGTGTGTGCGGCGCGGGGCCGCTGTCAGCTATAAAAGACCGATGGGCCCAACTTCTGTTGCTTACGGCCATACCACCCTGAACACGCCCGATCTCGTCCGATCTCGGAAGCTAAGCAGGGTCGGGCCTGGTTAGTACTTGGATGGGAGACCGCCTGGGAATACCAGGTGCTGTAAGCTTTTTCCTTTGCCACACTAAATGAGAAACTGCCATTTTTGGCCATGAAACAATATTACTAGATTGTGTGCAGCACTAACTTGGGTACTGCTGACAAATGCCACTTCTAACCTTTAGCAGGCCAGCCCAACTAGAATAAGCCACACCACAGCAGGGCATTGTAATTCTCCCTTCCTTGTGTGCGGCGCGGGGCCGCTGTCAGCTATAAAAGACCGATGGGCCCAACTTCTGTTGCTTACGGCCATACCACCCTGAACACGCCCGATCTCGTCCGATCTCGGAAGCTAAGCAGGGTCGGGCCTGGTTAGTACTTGGATGGGAGACCGCCTGGGAATACCAGGTGCTGTAAGCTTTTTCCTTTGCCACACTAAATGAGAAACTGCCATTTTTGGCCATGAAACAATATTACTAGATTGTGTGCAGCACTAACTTGGGTACTGCTGACAAATGCCACTTCTAACCTTTAGCAGGCCAGCCCAACTAGAATAAGCCACACCACAGCAGGGCATTGTAATTCTCCCTTCCTTGTGTGCGGCGCGGGGCCGCTGTCAGCTATAAAAGACCGATGGGCCCAACTTCTGTTGCTTACGGCCATACCACCCTGAACACGCCCGATCTCGTCCGATCTCGGAAGCTAAGCAGGGTCGGGCCTGGTTAGTACTTGGATGGGAGACCGCCTGGGAATACCAGGTGCTGTAAGCTTTTTCCTTTGCCACACTAAATGAGAAACTGCCATTTTTGGCCATGAAACAATATTACTAGATTGTGTGCAGCACTAACTTGGGTACTGCTGACAAATGCCACTTCTAACCTTTAGCAGGCCAGCCCAACTAGAATAAGCCACACCACAGCAGGGCATTGTAATTCTCCCTTCCTTGTGTGCGGCGTGGGGCCGCTGTCAGCTATAAAAGACCGATGGGCCCAACTTCTGTTGCTTACGGCCATACCACCCTGAACACGCCCGATCTCGTCCGATCTCGGAAGCTAAGCAGGGTCGGGCCTGGTTAGTACTTGGATGGGAGACCGCCTGGGAATACCAGGTGCTGTAAGCTTTTTCCTTTGCCACACTAAATGAGAAACTGCCATTTTTGGCCATGAAACAATATTACTAGATTGTGTGCAGCACTAACTTGGGTACTGCTGACAAATGCGACTTCTAACCTTTAGCAGGCCAGCCCAACTAGAATAAGCCACACCACAGCAGGGCATTGTAATTCTCCCTTCCTTGTGTGTGCGGCGCGGGGCCGCTGTCAGCTATAAAAGACCGATGGGCCCAACTTCTGTTGCTTACGGCCATACCACCCTGAACACGCCCGATCTCGTCCGATCTCGGAAGCTAAGCAGGGTCGGGCCTGGTTAGTACTTGGATGGGAGACCGCCTGGGAATACCAGGTGCTGTAAGCTTTTTCCTTTGCCACACTAAATGAGAAACTGCCATTTTTGGCCATGAAACAATATTACTAGATTGTGTGCAGCACTAACTTGGGTACTGCTGACAAATGCCACTTCTAACCTTTAGCAGGCCAGCCCGACTAGAATAAGCCACACCACAGCAGGGCATTGTAATTCTCCCTTCCTTGTGTGTGCGGCGCGGGGCCGCTGTCAGCTATAAAAGACCGATGGGCCCAACTTCTGTTGCTTACGGCCATACCACCCTGAACACGCCCGATCTCGGAAGTTAAGCAGGGTCGGGCCTGGTTAGTACTTGGATGGGAGACCGCCTGGGAATACCAGGTGCTGTAAGCTTTTTCCTTTGCCACACTAAATGAGAAACTGCCATTTTTGGCCATGAAACAATATTACTAGATTGTGTGCAGCACTAACTTGGGTACTGCTGACAAATGCCACTTTTAACCTTTAGCAGGCCAGCCCAACTAGAATAAGCCACACCACAGCAGGGCATTGTAATTCTCCCTTCCTTGTGTGTGCGGCGCGGGGCCGCTGTCAGCTATAAAAGACCGATGGGCCCAACTTCTGTTGCTTACGGCCATACCACCCTGAACACGCCCGATCTCGTCCGATCTCGGAAGCTAAGCAGGGTCGGGCCTGGTTAGTACTTGGATGGGAGACCGCCTGGGAATACCAGGTGCTGTAAGCTTTTTCCTTTGCCACACTAAATGAAAAACTGCCATTTTTGGCCATGAAACAATATTACTAGATTGTGTGCAGCACTAACTTGGGTACTGCTGACAAATGCCACTTCTAACCTTTAGCAGGCCAGCCCAACTAGAATAAGCCACACCACAGCAGGGCATTGTAATTCTCCCTTCCTTGTGTGTGCGGCGCGGGGCCGCTGTCAGCTATAAAAGACCGATGGGCCCAACTTCTGTTGCTTACGGCCATACCACCCTGAACACGCCCGATCTCGTCCGATCTCGGAAGCTAAGCAGGGTCGGGCCTGGTTAGTACTTGGATGGGAGACCGCCTGGGAATACCAGGTGCTGTAAGCTTTTTCCTTTGCCACACTAAATGAGAAACTGCCATTTTTGGCCATGAAACAATATTACTAGATTGTGTGCAGCACTAACTTGGGTACTGCTGACAAATGCCACTTCTAACCTTTAGCAGGCCAGCCCAACTAGAACTAGAAAAAGTGCCCTTCTGGGCACAGGTCTCCACCAGTATAGGAATGTAGGACATTGCAGTTTGCCTTCATCTGGTGGTTGGATAAAAGGGCAACAAAAGTAAACTAGGGAGTTGGCATACAAAGTTATCCACAGATCCGTGCAGTTAGAGGTAAAAACACTTTTCGGCCAGTTATAGCGCCACCTTGAGGCTGAGTTGAAATTGTTCATGTGGCATTTCTTCCTCGGCCTATTGGGAATGTGCGTGCACAATTTCACGGAAATCACGCGATGTGTTCATGATTTGCAGCATTTTGTTTGAAACTGAGCACTCCTGTGAACTTTGGAAGCCAATCTTAACCAATCAGGATGGAGTCTGAGAAATGTGAAAGACCCGTTTCGTTGAATGGCTCTAGAGAGACTGTGTACCAATTTGCGCGATGTTTGGACAACATCTGTAGGTGTACTGTGCAAAAACTTGTTTTGCACAAAGCGGCCTCCTGGTGGCGCTATAACAGGCCGTTCTGGAAATTTTGGGGCAGAGGTTCATCGTTGGCATCCAGGGAGTGTGTGTGCAAAATTTGGCAACGACCGGGTTAACGGTGGCCGAGATTAGCTGCTCACGGACACACACACGGACACACGGACGGACACACACACGGACGGACGGACGGACGGAGTGCAAAACATACTCTCCCCCCATGCCTTCGTCCTGGTGGAGACAATGAACACCACAGCAGGGCATTGTAATTCTCCCTTCCTTGTGTGCGGCGCGGGGCCGCTGTCAGCTATAAAAGACCGATGGGCCCAACTTCTGTTGCTTACGGCCATACCACCCTGAACACGCCCGATCTCGTCCGATCTTGGAAGCTAAGCAGGGTCGGGCCTGGTTAGTACTTGGATGGGAGACCGCCTGGGAATACCAGGTGCTGTAAGCTTTTTCCTTTGCCACACTAAATGAGAAACTGCCATTTTTGGCCATGAAACAATATTACTAGATTGTGTGCAGCACTAACTTGGGTACTGCTGACAAATGCCACTTCTAACCTTTAGCAGGCCAGCCCAACTAGAACTAGAAAAAGTGCCCTTCTGGGCACAGGTCTCCACCAGGATAGGAATGTAGGACATTGCAGCTTGCCTTCATCTGGTGGTTGGATAAAAGGGCAACAAAAGTAAACTAGGGAGTTGGCATACAAAGTTATCCACAGATCCGTGCAGTTAGAGGTAAAAACACTTTTCGGCCAGTTATAGCGCCACCTTGAGGCTGAGTTGAAATTGTTCATGTGGCATTTCTTCCTCGGCCTATTGGGAATGTGCGTGCACAATTTCACGGAAATCACGCGATGTTTTCATGATTTGCAGCATTTTGTTTGAAACTGAGCACTCCTGTGAACTTTGGAAGCCAATCTTAACCAATCAGGATGGAGTCTGAGAAATGTGAAAGACCCGTTTCGTTGAATGGCTCTAGAGAGACTGTGTACCAATTTGCGCGATGTTTGGACAAAATCTGTAGGTGTACTGTGCAAAAACTTGTTTTGCACAAAGCGGCCTCCTGGTGGCGCTATAACAGGCCGTTCTGGAAATTTTGGGGCAGAGGTTCATCGTTGGCATCCAGGGAGTGTGTGTGCAAAATTTGGCAACGACCGGGTTAACGGTGGCCGAGATTAGCTGCTCACGGACACACACACGGACACACGGACGGACACACACACGGACGGACGGACGGACGGACGGAGTGCAAAACATACTCTCCCCCCATGCCTTCGGCCTGGTGGAGACAATGAACACCACAGCAGGGCATTGTAATTCTCCCTTCCTTGTGTGCGGCGCGGGGCCGCTGTCAGCTATAAAAGACCGATGGGCCCAACTTCTGTTGCTTACGGCCATACCACCCTGAACACGCCCGATCTCGTCCGATCTCGGAAGCTAAGCAGGGTCGGGCCTGGTTAGTACTTGGATGGGAGACCGCCTGGGAATACCAGGTGCTGTAAGCTTTTTCCTTTGCCACACTAAATGAGAAACTGCCATTTTTGGCCATGAAACAATATTACTAGATTGTGTGCAGCACTAACTTGGGTACTGCTGACAAATGCCACTTCTAACCTTTAGCAGGCCAGCCCAACTAGAATAAGCCACACCACAGCAGGGCATTGTAATTCTCCCTTCCTTGTGTGTGCGGCGCGGGGCCGCTGTCAGCTATAAAAGACCGATGGGCCCAACTTCTGTTGCTTACGGCCATACCACCCTGAACACGCCCGATCTCGTCCGATCTCGGAAGCTAAGCAGGGTCGGGCCTGGTTAGTACTTGGATGGGAGACCGCCTCGGAATACCAGGTGCTGTAAGCTTTTTCCTTTGCCACACTAAATGAGAAACTGCCATTTTTGGCCATGAAACAATATTACTAGATTGTGTGCAGCACTAACTTGGGTACTGCTGACAAATGCCACTTCTAACCTTTAGCAGGCCAGCCCAACTAGAATAAGCCACACCACAGCAGGGCATTGTAATTCTCCCTTCCTTGTGTGTGCGGCGCGGGGCCGCTGTCAGCTATAAAAGACCGATGGGCCCAACTTCTGTTGCTTACGGCCATACCACCCTGAACACGCCCGATCTCGTCCGATCTCGGAAGCTAAGCAGGGTCGGGCCTGGTTAGTACTTGGATGGGAGACCGCCTGGGAATACCAGGTGCTGTAAGCTTTTTCCTTTGCCACACTAAATGAGAAACTGCCATTTTTGGCCATGAAACAATATTACTAGATTGTGTGCAGCACTAACTTGGGTACTGCTGACAAATGCCACTTCTAACCTTTAGCAGGCCAGCCCAACTAGAATAAGCCACACCACAGCAGGGCATTGTAATTCTCCCTTCCTTGTGTGTGCGGCGCGGGGCCGCTGTCAGCTATAAAAGACAGATGGGCCCAACTTCTGTTGCTTAAGGCCATACCACCCTGAACACGCCCGATCTCGGAAGCTAAGCAGGGTCGGGCCTGGTTAGTACTTGGATGGGAGACCGCCTGGGAATACCAGGTGCTGTAAGTTTTTTCCTTTGCCACACTAAATGAGAAACTGCCATTTTTGGCCATGAAACAATATTACTAGATTGTGTGCAGCACTAACTTGGGTACTGCTGACAAATGCCACTTCTAACCTTTAGCAGGCCAGCCCAACTAGAATAAGCCACACCACAGCAGGGCATTGTAATTCTCCCTTCCTTGTGTGTGCGGCGCGGGGCCGCTGTCAGCTATAAAAGACAGATGGGCCCAACTTCTGTTGCTTACGGCCATACCACCCTGAACACGCCCGATCTCGTCCGATCTCGGAAGCTAAGCAGGGTCGGGCCTGGTTAGTACTTGGATGGGAGACCGCCTGGGAATACCAGGTGCTGTAAGTTTTTTCCTTTGCCACACTAAATGAGAAACTGCCATTTTTGGCCATGAAACAATATTACTAGATTGTGTGCAGCACTAACTTGGGTACTGCTGACAAATGCCACTTCTAACCTTTAGCAGGCCAGCCCAACTAGAATAAGCCACACCACAGCAGGGCATTGTAATTCTCCCTTCCTTGTGTGTGCGGCGCGGGGCCGCTGTCAGCTATAAAAGACAGATGGGCCCAACTTCTGTTGCTTACGGCCATACCACCCTGAACACGCCCGATCTCGTCCGATCTCGGAAGCTAAGCAGGGTCGGGCCTGGTTAGTACTTGGATGGGAGACCGCCTGGGAATACCAGGTGCTGTAAGCTTTTTCCTTTGCCACACTAAATGAGAAACTGCCATTTTTGGCCATGAAACAATATTACTAGATTGTGTGCAGCACTAACTTGGGTACTGCTGACAAATGCCACTTCTAACCTTTAGCAGGCCAGCCCGACTAGAATAAGCCACACCACAGCAGGGCATTGTAATTCTCCCTTCCTTGTGTGTGCGGCGCGGGGCCGCTGTCAGCTATAAAAGACCGATGGGCCCAACTTCTGTTGCTTACGGCCATACCACCCTGAACACGCCCGATCTCGGAAGTTAAGCAGGGTCGGGCCTGGTTAGTACTTGGATGGGAGACCGCCTGGGAATACCAGGTGCTGTAAGCTTTTTCCTTTGCCACACTAAATGAGAAACTGCCATTTTTGGCCATGAAACAATATTACTTGATTGTGTGCAGCACTAACTTGGGTACTGCTGACAAATGCCACTTTTAACCTTTAGCAGGCCAGCCCAACTAGAATAAGCCACACCACAGCAGGGCATTGTAATTCTCCCTTCCTTGTGTGTGCGGCGCGGGGCCGCTGTCAGCTATAAAAGACCGATGGGCCCAACTTCTGTTGCTTACGGCCATACCACCCTGAACACGCCCGATCTCGTCTGATCTCGGAAGCTAAGCAGGGTCGGGCCTGGTTAGTACTTGGATGGGAGACCGCCTGGGAATACCAGGTGCTGTAAGCTTTTTCCTTTGCCACACTAAATGAGAAACTGCCATTTTTGGCCATGAAACAATATTACTAGATTGTGTGCAGCACTAACTTGGGTACTGCTGACAAATGCCACTTCTAACCTTTAGCAGGCCAGCCCAACTAGAATAAGCCACACCACAGCAGGGCATTGTAATTCTCCCTTCCTTGTGTGTGCGGCGCGGGGCCGCTGTCAGCTATAAAAGACAGATGGGCCCAACTTCTGTTGCTTACGGCCATACCACCCTGAACACGCCCGATCTCGTCCGATCTCTGAAGCTAAGCAGGGTCGGGCCTGGTTAGTACTTGGATGGGAGACCGCCTGGGAATACCAGGTGCTGTAAGTTTTTTCCTTTGCCACACTAAATGAGAAACTGCCATTTTTGGCCATGAAACAATATTACTAGATTGTGTGCAGCACTAACTTGGGTACTGCTGACAAATGCCACTTCTAACCTTTAGCAGGCCAGCCCAACTAGAATAAGCCACACCACAGCAGGGCATTGTAATTCTCCCTTCCTTGTGTGTGCGGCGCGGGGCCGCTGTCAGCTATAAAAGACCGATGGGCCCAACTTCTGTTCCTTACGGCCATACCACCCTGAACACGCCCGATCTCGTCCGATCTCGGAAGCTAAGCAGGGTCGGGCCTGGTTAGTACTTGGATGGGAGACCGCCTGGGAATACCAGGTGCTGTAAGCTTTTTCCTTTGCCACACTAAATGAGAAACTGCCATTTTTGGCCATGAAACAATATTACTAGATTGTGTGCAGCACTAACTTGGGTACTGCTGACAAATGCCACTTCTAACCTTTAGCAGGCCAGCCCGACTAGAATAAGCCACACCACAGCAGGGCATTGTAATTCTCCCTTCCTTGTGTGTGCGGCGCGGGGCCGCTGTCAGCTATAAAAGACCGATGGGCCCAACTTCTGTTGCTTACGGCCATACCACCCTGAACACGCCCGATCTCGGAAGTTAAGCAGGGTCGGGCCTGGTTAGTACTTGGATGGGAGACCGCCTGGGAATACCAGGTGCTGTAAGCTTTTTCCTTTGCCACACTAAATGAGAAACTGCCATTTTTGGCCATGAAACAATATTACTAGATTGTGTGCAGCACTAACTTGGGTACTGCTGACAAATGCCACTTTTAACCTTTAGCAGGCCAGCCCAACTAGAATAAGCCACACCACAGCAGGGCATTGTAATTCTCCCTTCCTTGTGTGTGCGGCGCGGGGCCGCTGTCAGCTATAAAAGACCGATGGGCCCAACTTCTGTTGCTTACGGCCATACCACCCTGAACACGCCCGATCTCGTCCGATCTCGGAAGCTAAGCAGGGTCGGGCCTGGTTAGTACTTGGATGGGAGACCGCCTGGGAATACCAGGTGCTGTAAGCTTTTTCCTTTGCCACACTAAATGAAAAACTGCCATTTTTGGCCATGAAACAATATTACTAGATTGTGTGCAGCACTAACTTGGGTACTGCTGACAAATGCCACTTCTAACCTTTAGCAGGCCAGCCCAACTAGAATAAGCCACACCACAGCAGGGCATTGTAATTCTCCCTTCCTTGTGTGTGCGGCGCGGGGCCGCTGTCAGCTATAAAAGACCGATGGGCCCAACTTCTGTTGCTTACGGCCATACCACCCTGAACACGCCCGATCTCGTCCGATCTCGGAAGCTAAGCAGGGTCGGGCCTGGTTAGTACTTGGATGGGAGACCGCCTGGGAATACCAGGTGCTGTAAGCTTTTTCCTTTGCCACACTAAATGAGAAACTGCCATTTTTGGCCATGAAACAATATTACTAGATTGTGTGCAGCACTAACTTGGGTACTGCTGACAAATGCCACTTCTAACCTTTAGCAGGCCAGCCCAACTAGAACTAGAAAAAGTGCCCTTCTGGGCACAGGTCTCCACCAGGATAGGAATGTAGGACATTGCAGTTTGCCTTCATCTGGTGGTTGGATAAAAGGGCAACAAAAGTAAACTAGGGAGTTGGCATACAAAGTTATCCACAGATCCGTGCAGTTAGAGGTAAAAACACTTTTCGGCCAGTTATAGCGCCACCTTGAGGCTGAGTTGAAATTGTTCATGTGGCATTTCTTCCTCGGCCTATTGGGAATGTGCGTGCACAATTTCACGGAAATCACGCGATGTGTTCATGATTTGCAGCATTTTGTTTGAAACTGAGCACTCCTGTGAACTTTGGAAGCCAATCTTAACCAATCAGGATGGAGTCTGAGAAATGTGAAAGACCCGTTTCGTTGAATGGCTCTAGAGAGACTGTGTACCAATTTGCGCGATGTTTGGACAACATCTGTAGGTGTACTGTGCAAAAACTTGTTTTGCACAAAGCGGCCTCCTGGTGGCGCTATAACAGGCCGTTCTGGAAATTTTGGGGCAGAGGTTCATCGTTGGCATCCAGGGAGTGTGTGTGCAAAATTTGGCAACGACCGGGTTAACGGTGGCCGAGATTAGCTGCTCACGGACACACACACGGACACACGGACGGACACACACACGGACGGACGGACGGACGGAGTGCAAAACATACTCTCCCCCCATGCCTTCGTCCTGGTGGAGACAATGAACACCACAGCAGGGCATTGTAATTCTCCCTTCCTTGTGTGCGGCGCGGGGCCGCTGTCAGCTATAAAAGACCGATGGGCCCAACTTCTGTTGCTTACGGCCATACCACCCTGAACACGCCCGATCTCGTCCGATCTTGGAAGCTAAGCAGGGTCGGGCCTGGTTAGTACTTGGATGGGAGACCGCCTGGGAATACCAGGTGCTGTAAGCTTTTTCCTTTGCCACACTAAATGAGAAACTGCCATTTTTGGCCATGAAACAATATTACTAGATTGTGTGCAGCACTAACTTGGGTACTGCTGACAAATGCCACTTCTAACCTTTAGCAGGCCAGCCCAACTAGAACTAGAAAAAGTGCCCTTCTGGGCACAGGTCTCCACCAGGATAGGAATGTAGGACATTGCAGCTTGCCTTCATCTGGTGGTTGGATAAAAGGGCAACAAAAGTAAACTAGGGAGTTGGCATACAAAGTTATCCACAGATCCGTGCAGTTAGAGGTAAAAACACTTTTCGGCCAGTTATAGCGCCACCTTGAGGCTGAGTTGAAATTGTTCATGTGGCATTTCTTCCTCGGCCTATTGGGAATGTGCGTGCACAATTTCACGGAAATCACGCGATGTTTTCATGATTTGCAGCATTTTGTTTGAAACTGAGCACTCCTGTGAACTTTGGAAGCCAATCTTAACCAATCAGGATGGAGTCTGAGAAATGTGAAAGACCCGTTTCGTTGAATGGCTCTAGAGAGACTGTGTACCAATTTGCGCGATGTTTGGACAAAATCTGTAGGTGTACTGTGCAAAAACTTGTTTTGCACAAAGCGGCCTCCTGGTGGCGCTATAACAGGCCGTTCTGGAAATTTTGGGGCAGAGGTTCATCGTTGGCATCCAGGGAGTGTGTGTGCAAAATTTGGCAACGACCGGGTTAACGGTGGCCGAGATTAGCTGCTCACGGACACACACACGGACACACGGACGGACACACACACGGACGGACGGACGGAGTGCAAAACATACTCTCCCCCCATGCCTTCGGCCTGGTGGAGACAATGAACACCACAGCAGGGCATTGTAATTCTCCCTTCCTTGTGTGCGGCGCGGGGCCGCTGTCAGCTATAAAAGACCGATGGGCCCAACTTCTGTTGCTTACGGCCATACCACCCTGAACACGCCCGATCTCGTCCGATCTCGGAAGCTAAGCAGGGTCGGGCCTGGTTAGTACTTGGATGGGAGACCGCCTGGGAATACCAGGTGCTGTAAGCTTTTTCCTTTGCCACACTAAATGAGAAACTGCCATTTTTGGCCATGAAACAATATTACTAGATTGTGTGCAGCACTAACTTGGGTACTGCTGACAAATGCCACTTCTAACCTTTAGCAGGCCAGCCCGACTAGAATAAGCCACACCACAGCAGGGCATTGTAATTCTCCCTTCCTTGTGTGTGCGGCGCGGGGCCGCTGTCAGCTATAAAAGACCGATGGGCCCAACTTCTGTTGCTTACGGCCATACCACCCTGAACACGCCCGATCTCGGAAGTTAAGCAGGGTCGGGCCTGGTTAGTACTTGGATGGGAGACCGCCTGGGAATACCAGGTGCTGTAAGCTTTTTCCTTTGCCACACTAAATGAGAAACTGCCATTTTTGGCCATGAAACAATATTACTAGATTGTGTGCAGCACTAACTTGGGTACTGCTGACAAATGCCACTTTTAACCTTTAGCAGGCCAGCCCAACTAGAATAAGCCACACCACAGCAGGGCATTGTAATTCTCCCTTCCTTGTGTGTGCGGCGCGGGGCCGCTGTCAGCTATAAAAGACCGATGGGCCCAACTTCTGTTGCTTACGGCCATACCACCCTGAACACGCCCGATCTCGTCCGATCTCGGAAGCTAAGCAGGGTCGGGCCTGGTTAGTACTTGGATGGGAGACCGCCTGGGAATACCAGGTGCTGTAAGCTTTTTCCTTTGCCACACTAAATGAGAAACTGCCATTTTTGGCCATGAAACAATATTACTAGATTGTGTGCAGCACTAACTTGGGTACTGCTGACAAATGCCACTTCTAACCTTTAGCAGGCCAGCCCGACTAGAATAAGCCACACCACAGCAGGGCATTGTAATTCTCCCTTCCTTGTGTGTGCGGCGCGGGGCCGCTGTCAGCTATAAAAGACCGATGGGCCCAACTTCTGTTGCTTACGGCCATACCACCCTGAACACGCCCGATCTCGGAAGTTAAGCAGGGTCGGGCCTGGTTAGTACTTGGATGGGAGACCGCCTGGGAATACCAGGTGCTGTAAGCTTTTTCCTTTGCCACACTAAATGAGAAACTGCCATTTTTGGCCATGAAACAATATTACTAGATTGTGTGCAGCACTAACTTGGGTACTGCTGACAAATGCCACTTTTAACCTTTAGCAGGCCAGCCCAACTAGAATAAGCCACACCACAGCAGGGCATTGTAATTCTCCCTTCCTTGTGTGTGCGGCGCGGGGCCGCTGTCAGCTATAAAAGACCGATGGGCCCAACTTCTGTTGCTTACGGCCATACCACCCTGAACACGCCCGATCTCGTCCGATCTCGGAAGCTAAGCAGGGTCGGGCCTGGTTAGTACTTGGATGGGAGACCGCCTGGGAATA
>NC_139704.1:1827830-1840330 GCF_964188405.1 Protomyctophum parallelum | reverse complement strand
TTCTAACCTTTAGCAGGCCAGCCCAACTAGAATAAGCCACACCACAGCAGGGCATTGTAATTCTCCCTTCCTTGTGTGTGCGGCGCGGGGCCGCTGTCAGCTATAAAAGACCGATGGGCCCAACTTCTGTTGCTTACGGCCATACCACCCTGAACACGCCCGATCTCGTCCGATCTCGGAAGCTAAGCAGGGCCGGGCCTGGTTAGTACTTGGATGGGAGACCGCCTGGGAATACCAGGTGCTGTAAGCTTTTTCCTTTGCCACACTAAATGAGAAACTGCCATTTTTGGCCATGAAACAATATTACTAGATTGTGTGCAGCACTAACTTGGGTACTGCTGACAAATGCCACTTCTAACCTTTAGCAGGCCAGCCCAACTAGAATAAGCCACACCACAGCAGGGCATTGTAATTCTCCCTTCCTTGTGTGTGCGGCGCGGGGCCGCTGTCAGCTATAAAAGACCGATGGGCCCAACTTCTGTTGCTTACGGCCATACCACCCTGAACACGCCCGATCTCGTCCGATCTCGGAAGCTAAGCAGGGTCGGGCCTGGTTAGTACTTGGATGGGAGACCGCCTGGGAATACCAGGTGCTGTAAGCTTTTTCCTTTGCCACACTAAATGAGAAACTGCCATTTTTGGCCATGAAACAATATTACTAGATTGTGTGCAGCACTAACTTGGGTACTGCTGACAAATGCCACTTCTAACCTTTAGCAGGCCAGCCCAACTAGAATAAGCCACACCACAGCAGGGCATTGTAATTCTCCCTTCCTTGTGTGTGCGGCGCGGGGCCGCTGTCAGCTATAAAAGACCGATGGGCCCAACTTCTGTTGCTTACGGCCATACCACCCTGAACACGCCCGATCTCGTCAGATCTCGGAAGCTAAGCAGGGTCGGGCCTGGTTAGTACTTGGATGGGAGACCGCCTGGGAATACCAGGTGCTGTAAGCTTTTTCCTTTGCCACACTAAATGAGAAACTGCCATTTTTGGCCATGAAACAATATTACTAGATTGTGTGCAGCACTAACTTGGGTACTGCTGACAAATGCCACTTCTAACCTTTAGCAGGCCAGCCCAACTAGAATAAGCCACACCACAGCAGGGCATTGTAATTCTCCCTTCCTTGTGTGTGCGGCGCGGGGCCGCTGTCAGCTATAAAAGACCGATGGGCCCAACTTCTGTTGCTTACGGCCATACCACCCTGAACACGCCCGATCTCGTCCGATCTCGGAAGCTAAGCAGGGTCGGGCCTGGTTAGTACTTGGATGGGAGACCGCCTGGGAATACCAGGTGCTGTAAGCTTTTTCCTTTGCCACACTAAATGAGAAACTGCCATTTTTGGCCATGAAACAATATTACTAGATTGTGTGCAGCACTAACTTGGGTACTGCTGACAAATGCCACTTCTAACCTTTAGCAGGCCAGCCCAACTAGAATAAGCCACACCACAGCAGGGCATTGTAATTCTCCCTTCCTTGTGTGTGCGGCGCGGGGCCGCTGTCAGCTATAAAAGACCGATGGGCCCAACTTCTGTTGCTTACGGCCATACCACCCTGAACACGCCCGATCTCGTCCGATCTCGGAAGCTAAGCAGGGTCGGGCCTGGTTAGTACTTGGATGGGAGACCGCCTGGGAATACCAGGTGCTGTAAGCTTTTTCCTTTGCCACACTAAATGAGAAACTGCCATTTTTGGCCATGAAACAATATTACTAGATTGTGTGCAGCACTAACTTGGGTACTGCTGACAAATGCCACTTCTAACCTTTAGCAGGCCAGCCCAACTAGAATAAGCCACACCACAGCAGGGCATTGTAATTCTCCCTTCCTTGTGTGTGCGGCGCGGGGCCGCTGTCAGCTATAAAAGACCGATGGGCCCAACTTCTGTTGCTTACGGCCATACCACCCTGAACACGCCCGATCTCGTCCGATCTCGGAAGCTAAGCAGGGCCGGGCCTGGTTAGTACTTGGATGGGAGACCGCCTGGGAATACCAGGTGCTGTAAGCTTTTTCCTTTGCCACACTAAATGAGAAACTGCCATTTTTGGCCATGAAACAATATTACTAGATTGTGTGCAGCACTAACTTGGGTACTGCTGACAAATGCCACTTCTAACCTTTAGCAGGCCAGCCCAACTAGAATAAGCCACACCACAGCAGGGCATTGTAATTCTCCCTTCCTTGTGTGTGCGGCGCGGGGCCGCTGTCAGCTATAAAAGACCGATGGGCCCAACTTCTGTTGCTTACGGCCATACCACCCTGAACACGCCCGATCTCGTCCGATCTCGGAAGCTAAGCAGGGTCGGGCCTGGTTAGTACTTGGATGGGAGACCGCCTGGGAATACCAGGTGCTGTAAGCTTTTTCCTTTGCCACACTAAATGAGAAACTGCCATTTTTGGCCATGAAACAATATTACTAGATTGTGTGCAGCACTAACTTGGGTACTGCTGACAAATGCCACTTCTAACCTTTAGCAGGCCAGCCCAACTAGAATAAGCCACACCACAGCAGGGCATTGTAATTCTCCCTTCCTTGTGTGTGCGGCGCGGGGCCGCTGTCAGCTATAAAAGACCGATGGGCCCAACTTCTGTTGCTTACGGCCATACCACCCTGAACACGCCCGATCTCGTCCGATCTCGGAAGCTAAGCAGGGTCGGGCCTGGTTAGTACTTGGATGGGAGACCGCCTGGGAATACCAGGTGCTGTAAGCTTTTTCCTTTGCCACACTAAATGAGAAACTGCCATTTTTGGCCATGAAACAATATTACTAGATTGTGTGCAGCACTAACTTGGGTACTGCTGACAAATGCCACTTCTAACCTTTAGCAGGCCAGCCCAACTAGAATAAGCCACACCACAGCAGGGCATTGTAATTCTCCCTTCCTTGTGTGTGCGGCGCGGGGCCGCTGTCAGCTATAAAAGACCGATGGGCCCAACTTCTGTTGCTTACGGCCATACCACCCTGAACACGCCCGATCTCGTCCGATCTCGGAAGCTAAGCAGGGTCGGGCCTGGTTAGTACTTGGATGGGAGACCGCCTGGGAATACCAGGTGCTGTAAGCTTTTTCCTTTGCCACACTAAATGAGAAACTGCCATTTTTGGCCATGAAACAATATTACTAGATTGTGTGCAGCACTAACTTGGGTACTGCTGACAAATGCCACTTCTAACCTTTAGCAGGCCAGCCCAACTAGAATAAGCCACACCACAGCAGGGCATTGTAATTCTCCCTTCCTTGTGTGTGCGGCGCGGGGCCGCTGTCAGCTATAAAAGACCGATGGGCCCAACTTCTGTTGCTTACGGCCATACCACCCTGAACACGCCCGATCTCGTCCGATCTCGGAAGCTAAGCAGGGTCGGGCCTGGTTAGTACTTGGATGGGAGACCGCCTGGGAATACCAGGTGCTGTAAGCTTTTTCCTTTGCCACACTAAATGAGAAACTGCCATTTTTGGCCATGAAACAATATTACTAGATTGTGTGCAGCACTAACTTGGGTACTGCTGACAAATGCCACTTCTAACCTTTAGCAGGCCAGCCCAACTAGAATAAGCCACACCACAGCAGGGCATTGTAATTCTCCCTTCCTTGTGTGCGGCGCGGGGCCGCTGTCAGCTATAAAAGACAGATGGGCCCAACTTCTGTTGCTTACGGCCATACCACCCTGAACACGCCTGATCTCGTCCGATCTCGGAAGCTAAGCAGGGTCGGGCCTGGTTAGTACTTGGATGGGAGACCGCCTGGGAATACCAGGTGCTGTAAGTTTTTTCCTTTGCCACACTAAATGAGAAACTGCCATTTTTGGCCATGAAACAATATTACTAGATTGTGTGCAGCACTAACTTGGGTACTGCTGACAAATGCCACTTCTAACCTTTAGCAGGCCAGCCCAACTAGAATAAGCCACACCACAGCAGGGCATTGTAATTCTCCCTTCCTTGTGTGTGCGGCGCGGGGCCGCTGTCAGCTATAAAAGACAGATGGGCCCAACTTCTGTTGCTTACGGCCATACCACCCTGAACATGCCCGATCTCGTCCGATCTCGGAAGCTAAGCAGGGTCGGGCCTGGTTAGTACTTGGATGGGAGACCGCCTGGGAATACCAGGTGCTGTAAGTTTTTTCCTTTGCCACACTAAATGAGAAACTGCCATTTTTGGCCATGAAACAATATTACTAGATTGTGTGCAGCACTAACTTGGGTACTGCTGACAAATGCCACTTCTAACCTTTAGCAGGCCAGCCCAACTAGAATAAGCCACACCACAGCAGGGCATTGTAATTCTCCCTTCCTTGTGTGTGCGGCGCGGGGCCGCTGTCAGCTATAAAAGACCGATGGGCCCAACTTCTGTTCCTTACGGCCATACCACCCTGAACACGCCCGATCTCGTCCGATCTCGGAAGCTAAGCAGGGTCGGGCCTGGTTAGTACTTGGATGGGAGACCGCCTGGGAATACCAGGTGCTGTAAGCTTTTTCCTTTGCCACACTAAATGAGAAACTGCCATTTTTGGCCATGAAACAATATTACTAGATTGTGTGCAGCACTAACTTGGGTACTGCTGACAAATGCCACTTCTAACCTTTAGCAGGCCAGCCCAACTAGAATAAGCCACACCACAGCAGGGCATTGTAATTCTCCCTTCCTTGTGTGTGCGGCGCGGGGCCGCTGTCAGCTATAAAAGACCGATGGGCCCAACTTCTGTTGCTTACGGCCATACCACCCTGAACACGCCCGATCTCGTCCGATCTCGGAAGCTAAGCAGGGTCGGGCCTGGTTAGTACTTGGATGGGAGACCGCCTGGGAATACCAGGTGCTGTAAGCTTTTTCCTTTGCCACACTAAATGAGAAACTGCCATTTTTGGCCATGAAACAATATTACTAGATTGTGTGCAGCACTAACTTGGGTACTGCTGACAAATGCCACTTCTAACCTTTAGCAGGCCAGCCCAACTAGAATAAGCCACACCACAGCAGGGCATTGTAATTCTCCCTTCCTTGTGTGTGCGGCGCGGGGCCGCTGTCAGCTATAAAAGACCGATGGGCCCAACTTCTGTTGCTTACGGCCATACCACCCTGAACACGCCCGATCTCGTCCGATCTCGGAAGCTAAGCAGGGTCGGGCCTGGTTAGTACTTGGATGGGAGACCGCCTGGGAATACCAGGTGCTGTAAGCTTTTTCCTTTGCCACACTAAATGAGAAACTGCCATTTTTGGCCATGAAACAATATTACTAGATTGTGTGCAGCACTAACTTGGGTACTGCTGACAAATGCCACTTCTAACCTTTAGCAGGCCAGCCCAACTAGAATAAGCCACACCACAGCAGGGCATTGTAATTCTCCCTTCCTTGTGTGTGCGGCGCGGGGCCGCTGTCAGCTATAAAAGACCGATGGGCCCAACTTCTGTTGCTTACGGCCATACCACCCTGAACACGCCCGATCTCGTCCGATCTCGGAAGCTAAGCAGGGTCGGGCCTGGTTAGTACTTGGATGGGAGACCGCCTGGGAATACCAGGTGCTGTAAGCTTTTTCCTTTGCCACACTAAATGAGAAACTGCCATTTTTGGCCATGAAACAATATTACTAGATTGTGTGCAGCACTAACTTGGGTACTGCTGACAAATGCCACTTCTAACCTTTAGCAGGCCAGCCCAACTAGAATAAGCCACACCACAGCAGGGCATTGTAATTCTCCCTTCCTTGTGTGTGCGGCGCGGGGCCGCTGTCAGCTATAAAAGACCGATGGGCCCAACTTCTGTTGCTTACGGCCATACCACCCTGAACACGCCCGATCTCGTCCGATCTCGGAAGCTAAGCAGGGTCGGGCCTGGTTAGTACTTGGATGGGAGACCGCCTGGGAATACCAGGTGCTGTAAGTTTTTTCCTTTGCCACACTAAATGAGAAACTGCCATTTTTGGCCATGAAACAATATTACTAGATTGTGTGCAGCACTAACTTGGGTACTGCTGACAAATGCCACTTCTAACCTTTAGCAGGCCAGCCCAACTAGAATAAGCCACACCACAGCAGGGCATTGTAATTCTCCCTTCCTTGTGTGTGCGGCGCGGGGCCGCTGTCAGCTATAAAAGACCGATGGGCCCAACTTCTGTTGCTTACGGCCATACCACCCTGAACACGCCCGATCTCGTCCGATCTCGGAAGCTAAGCAGGGTCGGGCCTGGTTAGTACTTGGATGGGAGACCGCCTGGGAATACCAGGTGCTGTAAGCTTTTTCCTTTGCCACACTAAATGAGAAACTGCCATTTTTGGCCATGAAACAATATTACTAGATTGTGTGCAGCACTAACTTGGGTACTGCTGACAAATGCCACTTCTAACCTTTAGCAGGCCAGCCCAACTAGAATAAGCCACACCACAGCAGGGCATTGTAATTCTCCCTTCCTTGTGTGTGCGGCGCGGGGCCGCTGTCAGCTATAAAAGACCGATGGGCCCAACTTCTGTTGCTTACGGCCATACCACCCTGAACACGCCCGATCTCGTCCGATCTCGGAAGCTAAGCAGGGTCGGGCCTGGTTAGTACTTGGATGGGAGACCGCCTGGGAATACCAGGTGCTGTAAGCTTTTTCCTTTGCCACACTAAATGAGAAACTGCCATTTTTGGCCATGAAACAATATTACTAGATTGTGTGCAGCACTAACTTGGGTACTGCTGACAAATGCCACTTCTAACCTTTAGCAGGCCAGCCCAACTAGAATAAGCCACACCACAGCAGGGCATTGTAATTCTCCCTTCCTTGTGTGTGCGGCGCGGGGCCGCTGTCAGCTATAAAAGACCGATGGGCCCAACTTCTGTTGCTTACGGCCATACCACCCTGAACACGCCCGATCTCGTCCGATCTCGGAAGCTAAGCAGGGTCGGGCCTGGTTAGTACTTGGATGGGAGACCGCCTGGGAATACCAGGTGCTGTAAGTTTTTTCCTTTGCCACACTAAATGAGAAACTGCCATTTTTGGCCATGAAACAATATTACTAGATTGTGTGCAGCACTAACTTGGGTACTGCTGACAAATGCCACTTCTAACCTTTAGCAGGCCAGCCCAACTAGAATAAGCCACACCACAGCAGGGCATTGTAATTCTCCCTTCCTTGTGTGTGCGGCGCGGGGCCGCTGTCAGCTATAAAAGACCGATGGGCCCAACTTCTGTTCCTTACGGCCATACCACCCTGAACACGCCCGATCTCGTCCGATCTCGGAAGCTAAGCAGGGTCGGGCCTGGTTAGTACTTGGATGGGAGACCGCCTGGGAATACCAGGTGCTGTAAGCTTTTTCCTTTGCCACACTAAATGAGAAACTGCCATTTTTGGCCATGAAACAATATTACTAGATTGTGTGCAGCACTAACTTGGGTACTGCTGACAAATGCCACTTCTAACCTTTAGCAGGCCAGCCCAACTAGAATAAGCCACACCACAGCAGGGCATTGTAATTCTCCCTTCCTTGTGTGTGCGGCGCGGGGCCGCTGTCAGCTATAAAAGACCGATGGGCCCAACTTCTGTTGCTTACGGCCATACCACCCTGAACACGCCCGATCTCGTCCGATCTCGGAAGCTAAGCAGGGTCGGGCCTGGTTAGTACTTGGATGGGAGACCGCCTGGGAATACCAGGTGCTGTAAGCTTTTTCCTTTGCCACACTAAATGAGAAACTGCCATTTTTGGCCATGAAACAATATTACTAGATTGTGTGCAGCACTAACTTGGGTACTGCTGACAAATGCCACTTCTAACCTTTAGCAGGCCAGCCCAACTAGAATAAGCCACACCACAGCAGGGCATTGTAATTCTCCCTTCCTTGTGTGTGCGGCGCGGGGCCGCTGTCAGCTATAAAAGACCGATGGGCCCAACTTCTGTTGCTTACGGCCATACCACCCTGAACACGCCCGATCTCGTCCGATCTCGGAAGCTAAGCAGGGTCGGGCCTGGTTAGTACTTGGATGGGAGACCGCCTGGGAATACCAGGTGCTGTAAGCTTTTTCCTTTGCCACACTAAATGAGAAACTGCCATTTTTGGCCATGAAACAATATTACTAGATTGTGTGCAGCACTAACTTGGGTACTGCTGACAAATGCCACTTCTAACCTTTAGCAGGCCAGCCCAACTAGAATAAGCCACACCACAGCAGGGCATTGTAATTCTCCCTTCCTTGTGTGTGCGGCGCGGGGCCGCTGTCAGCTATAAAAGACCGATGGGCCCAACTTCTGTTGCTTACGGCCATACCACCCTGAACACGCCCGATCTCGTCCGATCTCGGAAGCTAAGCAGGGTCGGGCCTGGTTAGTACTTGGATGGGAGACCGCCTGGGAATACCAGGTGCTGTAAGCTTTTTCCTTTGCCACACTAAATGAGAAACTGCCATTTTTGGCCATGAAACAATATTACTAGATTGTGTGCAGCACTAACTTGGGTACTGCTGACAAATGCCACTTCTAACCTTTAGCAGGCCAGCCCAACTAGAATAAGCCACACCACAGCAGGGCATTGTAATTCTCCCTTCCTTGTGTGTGCGGCGCGGGGCCGCTGTCAGCTATAAAAGACCGATGGGCCCAACTTCTGTTGCTTACGGCCATACCACCCTGAACACGCCCGATCTCGTCCGATCTCGGAAGCTAAGCAGGGTCGGGCCTGGTTAGTACTTGGATGGGAGACCGCCTGGGAATACCAGGTGCTGTAAGCTTTTTCCTTTGCCACACTAAATGAGAAACTGCCATTTTTGGCCATGAAACAATATTACTAGATTGTGTGCAGCACTAACTTGGGTACTGCTGACAAATGCCACTTCTAACCTTTAGCAGGCCAGCCCAACTAGAATAAGCCACACCACAGCAGGGCATTGTAATTCTCCCTTCCTTGTGTGTGCGGCGCGGGGCCGCTGTCAGCTATAAAAGACCGATGGGCCCAACTTCTGTTGCTTACGGCCATACCACCCTGAACACGCCCGATCTCGTCCGATCTCGGAAGCTAAGCAGGGTCGGGCCTGGTTAGTACTTGGATGGGAGACCGCCTGGGAATACCAGGTGCTGTAAGCTTTTTCCTTTGCCACACTAAATGAGAAACTGCCATTTTTGGCCATGAAACAATATTACTAGATTGTGTGCAGCACTAACTTGGGTACTGCTGACAAATGCCACTTCTAACCTTTAGCAGGCCAGCCCAACTAGAATAAGCCACACCACAGCAGGGCATTGTAATTCTCCCTTCCTTGTGTGTGCGGCGCGGGGCCGCTGTCAGCTATAAAAGACCGATGGGCCCAACTTCTGTTGCTTACGGCCATACCACCCTGAACACGCCCGATCTCGTCCGATCTCGGAAGCTAAGCAGGGTCGGGCCTGGTTAGTACTTGGATGGGAGACCGCCTGGGAATACCAGGTGCTGTAAGCTTTTTCCTTTGCCACACTAAATGAGAAACTGCCATTTTTGGCCATGAAACAATATTACTAGATTGTGTGCAGCACTAACTTGGGTACTGCTGACAAATGCCACTTCTAACCTTTAGCAGGCCAGCCCAACTAGAATAAGCCACACCACAGCAGGGCATTGTAATTCTCCCTTCCTTGTGTGTGCGGCGCGGGGCCGCTGTCAGCTATAAAAGACCGATGGGCCCAACTTCTGTTGCTTACGGCCATACCACCCTGAACACGCCCGATCTCGTCCGATCTCGGAAGCTAAGCAGGGTCGGGCCTGGTTAGTACTTGGATGGGAGACCGCCTGGGAATACCAGGTGCTGTAAGCTTTTTCCTTTGCCACACTAAATGAGAAACTGCCATTTTTGGCCATGAAACAATATTACTAGATTGTGTGCAGCACTAACTTGGGTACTGCTGACAAATGCCACTTCTAACCTTTAGCAGGCCAGCCCAACTAGAATAAGCCACACCACAGCAGGGCATTGTAATTCTCCCTTCCTTGTGTGTGCGGCGCGGGGCCGCTGTCAGCTATAAAAGACCGATGGGCCCAACTTCTGTTGCTTACGGCCATACCACCCTGAACACGCCCGATCTCGTCCGATCTCGGAAGCTAAGCAGGGTCGGGCCTGGTTAGTACTTGGATGGGAGACCGCCTGGGAATACCAGGTGCTGTAAGCTTTTTCCTTTGCCACACTAAATGAGAAACTGCCATTTTTGGCCATGAAACAATATTACTAGATTGTGTGCAGCACTAACTTGGGTACTGCTGACAAATGCCACTTCTAACCTTTAGCAGGCCAGCCCAACTAGAATAAGCCACACCACAGCAGGGCATTGTAATTCTCCCTTCCTTGTGTGTGCGGCGCGGGGCCGCTGTCAGCTATAAAAGACCGATGGGCCCAACTTCTGTTGCTTACGGCCATACCACCCTGAACACGCCCGATCTCGTCCGATCTCGGAAGCTAAGCAGGGCCGGGCCTGGTTAGTACTTGGATGGGAGACCGCCTGGGAATACCAGGTGCTGTAAGCTTTTTCCTTTGCCACACTAAATGAGAAACTGCCATTTTTGGCCATGAAACAATATTACTAGATTGTGTGCAGCACTAACTTGGGTACTGCTGACAAATGCCACTTCTAACCTTTAGCAGGCCAGCCCAACTAGAATAAGCCACACCACAGCAGGGCATTGTAATTCTCCCTTCCTTGTGTGTGCGGCGCGGGGCCGCTGTCAGCTATAAAAGACCGATGGGCCCAACTTCTGTTGCTTACGGCCATACCACCCTGAACACGCCCGATCTCGTCCGATCTCGGAAGCTAAGCAGGGTCGGGCCTGGTTAGTACTTGGATGGGAGACCGCCTGGGAATACCAGGTGCTGTAAGCTTTTTCCTTTGCCACACTAAATGAGAAACTGCCATTTTTGGCCATGAAACAATATTACTAGATTGTGTGCAGCACTAACTTGGGTACTGCTGACAAATGCCACTTCTAACCTTTAGCAGGCCAGCCCAACTAGAATAAGCCACACCACAGCAGGGCATTGTAATTCTCCCTTCCTTGTGTGTGCGGCGCGGGGCCGCTGTCAGCTATAAAAGACCGATGGGCCCAACTTCTGTTGCTTACGGCCATACCACCCTGAACACGCCCGATCTCGTCCGATCTCGGAAGCTAAGCAGGGCCGGGCCTGGTTAGTACTTGGATGGGAGACCGCCTGGGAATACCAGGTGCTGTAAGCTTTTTCCTTTGCCACACTAAATGAGAAACTGCCATTTTTGGCCATGAAACAATATTACTAGATTGTGTGCAGCACTAACTTGGGTACTGCTGACAAATGCCACTTCTAACCTTTAGCAGGCCAGCCCAACTAGAATAAGCCACACCACAGCAGGGCATTGTAATTCTCCCTTCCTTGTGTGTGCGGCGCGGGGCCGCTGTCAGCTATAAAAGACCGATGGGCCCAACTTCTGTTGCTTACGGCCATACCACCCTGAACACGCCCGATCTCGTCCGATCTCGGAAGCTAAGCAGGGTCGGGCCTGGTTAGTACTTGGATGGGAGACCGCCTGGGAATACCAGGTGCTGTAAGCTTTTTCCTTTGCCACACTAAATGAGAAACTGCCATTTTTGGCCATGAAACAATATTACTAGATTGTGTGCAGCACTAACTTGGGTACTGCTGACAAATGCCACTTCTAACCTTTAGCAGGCCAGCCCAACTAGAATAAGCCACACCACAGCAGGGCATTGTAATTCTCCCTTCCTTGTGTGTGCGGCGCGGGGCCGCTGTCAGCTATAAAAGACCGATGGGCCCAACTTCTGTTGCTTACGGCCATACCACCCTGAACACGCCCGATCTCGTCCGATCTCGGAAGCTAAGCAGGGTCGGGCCTGGTTAGTACTTGGATGGGAGACCGCCTGGGAATACCAGGTGCTGTAAGCTTTTTCCTTTGCCACACTAAATGAGAAACTGCCATTTTTGGCCATGAAACAATATTACTAGATTGTGTGCAGCACTAACTTGGGTACTGCTGACAAATGCCACTTCTAACCTTTAGCAGGCCAGCCCAACTAGAATAAGCCACACCACAGCAGGGCATTGTAATTCTCCCTTCCTTGTGTGTGCGGCGCGGGGCCGCTGTCAGCTATAAAAGACCGATGGGCCCAACTTCTGTTGCTTACGGCCATACCACCCTGAACACGCCCGATCTCGTCCGATCTCGGAAGCTAAGCAGGGCCGGGCCTGGTTAGTACTTGGATGGGAGACCGCCTGGGAATACCAGGTGCTGTAAGCTTTTTCCTTTGCCACACTAAATGAGAAACTGCCATTTTTGGCCATGAAACAATATTACTAGATTGTGTGCAGCACTAACTTGGGTACTGCTGACAAATGCCACTTCTAACCTTTAGCAGGCCAGCCCAACTAGAATAAGCCACACCACAGCAGGGCATTGTAATTCTCCCTTCCTTGTGTGTGCGGCGCGGGGCCGCTGTCAGCTATAAAAGACCGATGGGCCCAACTTCTGTTGCTTACGGCCATACCACCCTGAACACGCCCGATCTCGTCCGATCTCGGAAG
>NC_139704.1:1802830-1822830 GCF_964188405.1 Protomyctophum parallelum | reverse complement strand
TAAATGAGAAACTGCCATTTTTGGCCATGAAACAATATTACTAGATTGTGTGCAGCACTAACTTGGGTACTGCTGACAAATGCCACTTCTAACCTTTAGCAGGCCAGCCCAACTAGAATAAGCCACACCACAGCAGGGCATTGTAATTCTCCCTTCCTTGTGTGTGCGGCGCGGGGCCGCTGTCAGCTATAAAAGACCGATGGGCCCAACTTCTGTTGCTTACGGCCATACCACCCTGAACACGCTCGATCTAGTCCGATCTCGGAAGCTAAGCAGGGTCGGGCCTGGTTAGTACTTGGATGGGAGACCGCCTGGGAATACCAGGTGCTGTAAGCTTTTTCCTTTGCCACACTAAATGAGAAACTGCCATTTTTGGCCATGAAACAATATTACTAGATTGTGTGCAGCACTAACTTGGGTACTGCTGACAAATGCCACTTCTAACCTTTAGCAGGCCAGCCCAACTAGAATAAGCCACACCACAGCAGGGCATTGTAATTCTCCCTTCCTTGTGTGTGCGGCGCGGGGCCGCTGTCAGCTATAAAAGACCGATGGGCCCAACTTCTGTTGCTTACGGCCTTACCACCCTGAACACGCCCGATCTCGTCCGATCTCGGAAGCTAAGCAGGGTCGGGCCTGGTTAGTACTTGGATGGGAGACCGCCTGGGAATACCAGGTGCTGTAAGCTTTTTCCTTTGCCACACTAAATGAGAAACTGCCATTTTTGGCCATGAAACAATATTACTAGATTGTGTGCAGCACTAACTTGGGTACTGCTGACAAATGCCACTTCTAACCTTTAGCAGGCCAGCCCAACTAGAATAAGCCACACCACAGCAGGGCATTGTAATTCTCCCTTCCTTGTGTGTGCGGCGCGGGGCCGCTGTCAGCTATAAAAGACCGATGGGCCCAACTTCTGTTGCTTACGGCCATACCACCCTGAACACGCCCGATCTCGTCCGATCTCGGAAGCTAAGCAGGGTCGGGCCTGGTTAGTACTTGGATGGGAGACCGCCTGGGAATACCAGGTGCTGTAAGCTTTTTCCTTTGCCACACTAAATGAGAAACTGCCATTTTTGGCCATGAAACAATATTACTAGATTGTGTGCAGCACTAACTTGGGTACTGCTGACAAATGCCACTTCTAACCTTTAGCAGGCCAGCCCAACTAGAATAAGCCACACCACAGCAGGGCATTGTAATTCTCCCTTCCTTGTGTGTGCGGCGCGGGGCCGCTGTCAGCTATAAAAGACCGATGGGCCCAACTTCTGTTGCTTACGGCCATACCACCCTGAACACGCCCGATCTCGTCCGATCTCGGAAGCTAAGCAGGGTCGGGCCTGGTTAGTACTTGGATGGGAGACCGCCTGGGAATACCAGGTGCTGTAAGCTTTTTCCTTTGCCACACTAAATGAGAAACTGCCATTTTTGGCCATGAAACAATATTACTAGATTGTGTGCAGCACTAACTTGGGTACTGCTGACAAATGCCACTTCTAACCTTTAGCAGGCCAGCCCAACTAGAATAAGCCACACCACAGCAGGGCATTGTAATTCTCCCTTCCTTGTGTGTGCGGCGCGGGGCCGCTGTCAGCTATAAAAGACCGATGGGCCCAACTTCTGTTGCTTACGGCCATACCACCCTGAACACGCCCGATCTCGTCCGATCTCGGAAGCTAAGCAGGGTCGGGCCAGGTTAGTACTTGGATGGGAGACCGCCTGGGAATACCAGGTGCTGTAAGCTTTTTCCTTTGCCACACTAAATGAGAAACTGCCATTTTTGGCCATGAAACAATATTACTAGATTGTGTGCAGCACTAACTTGGGTACTGCTGACAAATGCCACTTCTAACCTTTAGCAGGCCAGCCCAACTAGAATAAGCCACACCACAGCAGGGCATTGTAATTCTCCCTTCCTTGTGTGTGCGGCGCGGGGCCGCTGTCAGCTATAAAAGACCGATGGGCCCAACTTCTGCTGCTTACGGCCATACCACCCTGAACACGCCCGATCTCGTCCGATCTCGGAAGCTAAGCAGGGTCGTGCCTGGTTAGTACTTGGATGGGAGACCGCCTGGGAATACCAGGTGCTGTAAGCTTTTTCCTTTGCCACACTAAATGAGAAACTGCCATTTTTGGCCATGAAACAATATTACTAGATTGTGTGCAGCACTAACTTGGGTACTGCTGACAAATGCCACTTCTAACCTTTAGCAGGCCAGCCCAACTAGAATAAGCCACACCACAGCAGGGCATTGTAATTCTCCCTTCCTTGTGTGTGCGGCGCGGGGCCGCTGTCAGCTATAAAAGACCGATGGGCCCAACTTCTGTTGCTTACGGCCATACCACCCTGAACACGCCCGATCTCGTCCGATCTCGGAAGCTAAGCAGGGTCGGGCCTGGTTAGTACTTGGATGGGAGACCGCCTGGGAATACCAGGTGCTGTAAGCTTTTTCCTTTGCCACACTAAATGAGAAACTGCCATTTTTGGCCATGAAACAATATTACTAGATTGTGTGCAGCACTAACTTGGGTACTGCTGACAAATGCCACTTCTAACCTTTAGCAGGCCAGCCCAACTAGAATAAGCCACACCACAGCAGGGCATTGTAATTCTCCCTTCCTTGTGTGTGCGGCGCGGGGCCGCTGTCAGCTATAAAAGACCGATGGGCCCAACTTCTGTTGCTTACGGCCATACCACCCTGAACACGCCCGATCTCGTCCGATCTTGGAAGCTAAGCAGGGTCGGGCCTGGTTAGTACTGGGATGGGAGACCGCCTGGGAATACCAGGTACTGTAAGCTTTTTCCTTTGCCACACTAAATGAGAAACTGCCATTTTTGGCCATGAAACAATATTACTAGATTGTGTGCAGCACTAACTTGGGTACTGCTGACAAATGCCACTTCTAACCTTTAGCAGGCCAGCCCAACTAGAATAAGCCACACCACAGCAGGGCATTGTAATTCTCCCTTCCTTGTGTGTGCGGCGCGGGGCCGCTGTCAGCTATAAAAGACAGATGGGCCCAACTTCTGTTGCTTACGGCCATACCACCCTGAACACGCCCGATCTCGGAAGCTAAGCAGGGTCGGGCCTGGTTAGTACTTGGATGGGAGACCGCCTGGGAATACCAGGTGCTGTAAGTTTTTTCCTTTGCCACACTAAATGAGAAACTGCCATTTTTGGCCATGAAACAATATTACTAGATTGTGTGCAGCACTAACTTGGGTACTGCTGACAAATGCCACTTCTAACCTTTAGCAGGCCAGCCCAACTAGAATAAGCCACACCACAGCAGGGCATTGTAATTCTCCCTTCCTTGTGTGTGCGGCGCGGGGCCGCTGTCAGCTATAAAAGACCGATGGGCCCAACTTCTGTTGCTTACGGCCATACCACCCTGAACACGCCCGATCTCGTCCGATCTCGGAAGCTAAGCAGGGTCGGGCCTGGTTAGTACTTGGATGGGAGACCGCCTGGGAATACCAGGTGCTGTAAGCTTTTTCCTTTGCCACACTAAATGAGAAACTGCCATTTTTGGCCATGAAACAATATTACTAGATTGTGTGCAGCACTAACTTGGGTACTGCTGACAAATGCCACTTCTAACCTTTAGCAGGCCAGCCCAACTAGAATAAGCCACACCACAGCAGGGCATTGTAATTCTCCCTTCCTTGTGTGTGCGGCGCGGGGCCGCTGTCAGCTATAAAAGACCGATGGGCCCAACTTCTGTTGCTTACGGCCATACCACCCTGAACACGCCCGATCTCGGAAGTTAAGCAGGGTCGGGCCTGGTTAGTACTTGGATGGGAGACCGCCTGGGAATACCAGGTGCTGTAAGCTTTTTCCTTTGCCACACTAAATGAGAAACTGCCATTTTTGGCCATGAAACAATATTACTAGATTGTGTGCAGCACTAACTTGGGTACTGCTGACAAATGCCACTTCTAACCTTTAGCAGGCCAGCCCAACTAGAATAAGCCACACCACAGCAGGGCATTGTAATTCTCCCTTCCTTGTGTGTGCGGCGCGGGGCCGCTGTCAGCTATAAAAGACCGATGGGCCCAACTTCTGTTGCTTACGGCCATACCACCCTGAACACGCCCGATCTCGTCCGATCTCGGAAGCTAAGCAGGGTCGGGCCTGGTTAGTACTTGGATGGGAGACCGCCTGGGAATACCAGGTGCTGTAAGCTTTTTCCTTTGCCACACTAAATGAGAAACTGCCATTTTTGGCCATGAAACAATATTACTAGATTGTGTGCAGCACTAACTTGGGTACTGCTGACAAATGCCACTTCTAACCTTTAGCAGGCCAGCCGAACTAGAATAAGCCACACCACAGCAGGGCATTGTAATTCTCCCTTCCTTGTGTGTGCGGCGCGGGGCCGCTGTCAGCTATAAAAGACCGATGGGCCCAACTTCTGTTGCTTACGGCCATACCACCCTGAACACGCCCGATCTCGTCCGATCTCGGAAGCTAAGCAGGGTCGGGCCTGGTTAGTACTTGGATGGGAGACCGCCTGGGAATACCAGGTGCTGTAAGCTTTTTCCTTTGCCACACTAAATGAGAAACTGCCATTTTTGGCCATGAAACAATATTACTAGATTGTGTGCAGCACTAACTTGGGTACTGCTGACAAATGCCACTTCTAACCTTTAGCAGGCCAGCCCAACTAGAATAAGCCACACCACAGCAGGGCATTGTAATTCTCCCTTCCTTGTGTGTGCGGCGCGGGGCCGCTGTCAGCTATAAAAGACCGATGGGCCCAACTTCTGTTGCTTACGGCCATACCACCCTGAACACGCCCGATCTCGTCCGATCTCGGAAGCTAAGCAGGGTCGGGCCTGGTTAGTACTTGGATGGGAGACCGCCTGGGAATACCAGGTGCTGTAAGCTTTTTCCTTTGCCACACTAAATGAGAAACTGCCATTTTTGGCCATGAAACAATATTACTAGATTGTGTGCAGCACTAACTTGGGTACTGCTGACAAATGCCACTTCTAACCTTTAGCAGGCCAGCCCAACTAGAATAAGCCACACCACAGCAGGGCATTGTAATTCTCCCTTCCTTGGTGCGGCGCGGGGCCGCTGTCAGCTATAAAAGACCGATGGGCCCAACTTCTGTTGCTTACGGCCATACCACCCTGAACACGCCCGATCTCGTCCGATCTCGGAAGCTAAGCAGGGTCGGGCCTGGTTAGTACTTGGATGGGAGACCGCCTGGGAATACCAGGTGCTGTAAGCTTTTTCCTTTGCCACACTAAATGAGAAACTGCCATTTTTGGCCATGAAACAATATTACTAGATTGTGTGCAGCACTAACTTGGGTACTGCTGACAAATGCCACTTCTAACCTTTAGCAGGCCAGCCCAACTAGAATAAGCCACACCACAGCAGGGCATTGTAATTCTCCCTTCCTTGTGTGTGCGGCGCGGGGCCGCTGTCAGCTATAAAAGACCGATGGGCCCAAATTCTGTTGCTTACGGCCATACCACCCTGAACACGCCCGATCTCGTCCGATCTCGGAAGCTAAGCAGGGTCGGGCCTGGTTAGTACTTGGATGGGAGACCGCCTGGGAATACCAGGTGCTGTAAGCTTTTTCCTTTGCCACACTAAATGAGAAACTGCCATTTTTGGCCATGAAACAATATTACTAGATTGTGTGCAGCACTAACTTGGGTACTGCTGACAAATGCCACTTCTAACCTTTAGCAGGCCAGCCCAACTAGAATAAGCCACACCACAGCAGGGCATTGTAATTCTCCCTTCCTTGTGTGTGCGGCGCGGGGCCGCTGTCAGCTATAAAAGACCGATGGGCCCAACTTCTGTTGCTTACGGCCATACCACCCTGAACACGCCCGATCTCGTCCGATCTCGGAAGCTAAGCAGGGTCGGGCCTGGTTAGTACTTGGATGGGAGACCGCCTGGGAATACCAGGTGCTGTAAGCTTTTTCCTTTGCCACACTAAATGAGAAACTGCCATTTTTGGCCATGAAACAATATTACTAGATTGTGTGCAGCACTAACTTGGGTACTGCTGACAAATGCCACTTCTAACCTTTAGCAGGCCAGCCCAACTAGAATAAGCCACACCACAGCAGGGCATTGTAATTCTCCCTTCCTTGTGTGTGCGGCGCGGGGCCGCTGTCAGCTATAAAAGACCGATGGGCCCAACTTCTGTTGCTTACGGCCATACCACCCTGAACACGCCCGATCTCGTCCGATCTCGGAAGCTAAGCAGGGTCGGGCCTGGTTAGTACTTGGATGGGAGACCGCCTGGGAATACCAGGTGCTGTAAGCTTTTTCCTTTGCCACACTAAATGAGAAACTGCCATTTTTGGCCATGAAACAATATTACTAGATTGTGTGCAGCACTAACTTGGGTACTGCTGACAAATGCCACTTCTAACCTTTAGCAGGCCAGCCCAACTAGAATAAGCCACACCACAGCAGGGCATTGTAATTCTCCCTTCCTTGTGTGTGCGGCGCGGGGCCGCTGTCAGCTATAAAAGACCGATGGGCCCAACTTCTGTTGCTTACGGCCATACCACCCTGAACACGCCCGATCTCGTCCGATCTCGGAAGCTAAGCAGGGTCGGGCCTGGTTAGTACTTGGATGGGAGACCGCCTGGGAATACCAGGTGCTGTAAGCTTTTTCCTTTGCCACACTAAATGAGAAACTGCCATTTTTGGCCATGAAACAATATTACTAGATTGTGTGCAGCACTAACTTGGGTACTGCTGACAAATGCCACTTCTAACCTTTAGCAGGCCAGCCCAACTGGAATAAGCCACACCACAGCAGGGCATTGTAATTCTCCCTTCCTTGTGTGTGCGGCGCGGGGCCGCTGTCAGCTATAAAAGACCGATGGGCCCAACTTCTGTTGCTTACGGCCATACCACCCTGAACACGCCCGATCTCGTCCGATCTCGGAAGCTAAGCAGGGTCGGGCCTGGTTAGTACTTGGATGGGAGACCGCCTGGGAATACCAGGTGCTGTAAGCTTTTTCCTTTGCCACACTAAATGAGAAACTGCCATTTTTGGCCATGAAACAATATTACTAGATTGTGTGCAGCACTAACTTGGGTACTGCTGACAAATGCCACTTCTAACCTTTAGCAGGCCAGCCCAACTAGAATAAGCCACACCACAGCAGGGCATTGTAATTCTCCCTTCCTTGTGTGTGCGGCGCGGGGCCGCTGTCAGCTATAAAAGACAGATGGGCCCAACTTCTGTTGCTTACGGCCATACCACCCTGAACACGCCCGATCTCGGAAGCTAAGCAGGGTCGGGCCTGGTTAGTACTTGGATGGGAGACCGCCTGGGAATACCAGGTGCTGTAAGTTTTTTCCTTTGCCACACTAAATGAGAAACTGCCATTTTTGGCCATGAAACAATATTACTAGATTGTGTGCAGCACTAACTTGGGTACTGCTGACAAATGCCACTTCTAACCTTTAGCAGGCCAGCCCAACTAGAATAAGCCACACCACAGCAGGGCATTGTAATTCTCCCTTCCTTGTGTGTGCGGCGCGGGGCCGCTGTCAGCTATAAAAGACCGATGGGCCCAACTTCTGTTGCTTACGGCCATACCACCCTGAACACGCCCGATCTCGTCCGATCTCGGAAGCTAAGCAGGGTCGGGCCTGGTTAGTACTTGGATGGGAGACCGCCTGGGAATACCAGGTGCTGTAAGCTTTTTCCTTTGCCACACTAAATGAGAAACTGCCATTTTTGGCCATGAAACAATATTACTAGATTGTGTGCAGCACTAACTTGGGTACTGCTGACAAATGCCACTTCTAACCTTTAGCAGGCCAGCCCAACTAGAATAAGCCACACCACAGCAGGGCATTGTAATTCTCCCTTCCTTGTGTGTGCGGCGCGGGGCCGCTGTCAGCTATAAAAGACCGATGGGCCCAACTTCTGTTGCTTACGGCCATACCACCCTGAACACGCCCGATCTCGGAAGTTAAGCAGGGTCGGGCCTGGTTAGTACTTGGATGGGAGACCGCCTGGGAATACCAGGTGCTGTAAGCTTTTTCCTTTGCCACACTAAATGAGAAACTGCCATTTTTGGCCATGAAACAATATTACTAGATTGTGTGCAGCACTAACTTGGGTACTGCTGACAAATGCCACTTCTAACCTTTAGCAGGCCAGCCCAACTAGAATAAGCCACACCACAGCAGGGCATTGTAATTCTCCCTTCCTTGTGTGTGCGGCGCGGGGCCGCTGTCAGCTATAAAAGACCGATGGGCCCAACTTCTGTTGCTTACGGCCATACCACCCTGAACACGCCCGATCTCGTCCGATCTCGGAAGCTAAGCAGGGTCGGGCCTGGTTAGTACTTGGATGGGAGACCGCCTGGGAATACCAGGTGCTGTAAGCTTTTTCCTTTGCCACACTAAATGAGAAACTGCCATTTTTGGCCATGAAACAATATTACTAGATTGTGTGCAGCACTAACTTGGGTACTGCTGACAAATGCCACTTCTAACCTTTAGCAGGCCAGCCGAACTAGAATAAGCCACACCACAGCAGGGCATTGTAATTCTCCCTTCCTTGTGTGTGCGGCGCGGGGCCGCTGTCAGCTATAAAAGACCGATGGGCCCAACTTCTGTTGCTTACGGCCATACCACCCTGAACACGCCCGATCTCGTCCGATCTCGGAAGCTAAGCAGGGTCGGGCCTGGTTAGTACTTGGATGGGAGACCGCCTGGGAATACCAGGTGCTGTAAGCTTTTTCCTTTGCCACACTAAATGAGAAACTGCCATTTTTGGCCATGAAACAATATTACTAGATTGTGTGCAGCACTAACTTGGGTACTGCTGACAAATGCCACTTCTAACCTTTAGCAGGCCAGCCGAACTAGAATAAGCCACACCACAGCAGGGCATTGTAATTCTCCCTTCCTTGTGTGTGCGGCGCGGGGCCGCTGTCAGCTATAAAAGACCGATGGGCCCAACTTCTGTTGCTTACGGCCATACCACCCTGAACACGCCCGATCTCGTCCGATCTCGGAAGCTAAGCAGGGTCGGGCCTGGTTAGTACTTGGATGGGAGACCGCCTGGGAATACCAGGTGCTGTAAGCTTTTTCCTTTGCCACACTAAATGAGAAACTGCCATTTTTGGCCATGAAACAATATTACTAGATTGTGTGCAGCACTAACTTGGGTACTGCTGACAAATGCCACTTCTAACCTTTAGCAGGCCAGCCCAACTAGAATAAGCCACACCACAGCAGGGCATTGTAATTCTCCCTTCCTTGTGTGTGCGGCGCGGGGCCGCTGTCAGCTATAAAAGACCGATGGGCCCAACTTCTGTTGCTTACGGCCATACCACCCTGAACACGCCCGATCTCGTCCGATCTCGGAAGCTAAGCAGGGTCGGGCCTGGTTAGTACTTGGATGGGAGACCGCCTGGGAATACCAGGTGCTGTAAGCTTTTTCCTTTGCCACACTAAATGAGAAACTGCCATTTTTGGCCATGAAACAATATTACTAGATTGTGTGCAGCACTAACTTGGGTACTGCTGACAAATGCCACTTCTAACCTTTAGCAGGCCAGCCCAACTAGAATAAGCCACACCACAGCAGGGCATTGTAATTCTCCCTTCCTTGTGTGTGCGGCGCGGGGCCGCTGTCAGCTATAAAAGACCGATGGGCCCAACTTCTGTTGCTTACGGCCATACCACCCTGAACACGCCCGATCTCGTCCGATCTCGGAAGCTAAGCAGGGTCGGGCCTGGTTAGTACTTGGATGGGAGACCGCCTGGGAATACCAGGTGCTGTAAGCTTTTTCCTTTGCCACACTAAATGAGAAACTGCCATTTTTGGCCATGAAACAATATTACTAGATTGTGTGCAGCACTAACTTGGGTACTGCTGACAAATGCCACTTCTAACCTTTAGCAGGCCAGCCCAACTAGAATAAGCCACACCACAGCAGGGCATTGTAATTCTCCCTTCCTTGTGTGTGCGGCGCGGGGCCGCTGTCAGCTATAAAAGACCGATGGGCCCAACTTCTGTTGCTTACGGCCATACCACCCTGAACACGCCCGATCTCGTCCGATCTCGGAAGCTAAGCAGGGTCGGGCCTGGTTAGTACTTGGATGGGAGACCGCCTGGGAATACCAGGTGCTGTAAGCTTTTTCCTTTGCCACACTAAATGAGAAACTGCCATTTTTGGCCATGAAACAATATTACTAGATTGTGTGCAGCACTAACTTGGGTACTGCTGACAAATGCCACTTCTAACCTTTAGCAGGCCAGCCCAACTAGAATAAGCCACACCACAGCAGGGCATTGTAATTCTCCCTTCCTTGTGTGTGCGGCGCGGGGCCGCTGTCAGCTATAAAAGACCGATGGGCCCAACTTCTGTTGCTTACGGCCATACCACCCTGAACACGCCCGATCTCGTCCGATCTCGGAAGCTAAGCAGGGTCGGGCCTGGTTAGTACTTGGATGGGAGACCGCCTGGGAATACCAGGTGCTGTAAGCTTTTTCCTTTGCCACACTAAATGAGAAACTGCCATTTTTGGCCATGAAACAATATTACTAGATTGTGTGCAGCACTAACTTGGGTACTGCTGACAAATGCCACTTCTAACCTTTAGCAGGCCAGCCCAACTGGAATAAGCCACACCACAGCAGGGCATTGTAATTCTCCCTTCCTTGTGTGTGCGGCGCGGGGCCGCTGTCAGCTATAAAAGACCGATGGGCCCAACTTCTGTTGCTTACGGCCATACCACCCTGAACACGCCCGATCTCGTCCGATCTCGGAAGCTAAGCAGGGTCGGGCCTGGTTAGTACTTGGATGGGAGACCGCCTGGGAATACCAGGTGCTGTAAGCTTTTTCCTTTGCCACACTAAATGAGAAACTGCCATTTTTGGCCATGAAACAATATTACTAGATTGTGTGCAGCACTAACTTGGGTACTGCTGACAAATGCCACTTCTAACCTTTAGCAGGCCAGCCCAACTAGAATAAGCCACACCACAGCAGGGCATTGTAATTCTCCCTTCCTTGTGTGTGCGGCGCGGGGCCGCTGTCAGCTATAAAAGACAGATGGGCCCAACTTCTGTTGCTTACGGCCATACCACCCTGAACACGCCCGATCTCGGAAGCTAAGCAGGGTCGGGCCTGGTTAGTACTTGGATGGGAGACCGCCTGGGAATACCAGGTGCTGTAAGTTTTTTCCTTTGCCACACTAAATGAGAAACTGCCATTTTTGGCCATGAAACAATATTACTAGATTGTGTGCAGCACTAACTTGGGTACTGCTGACAAATGCCACTTCTAACCTTTAGCAGGCCAGCCCAACTAGAATAAGCCACACCACAGCAGGGCATTGTAATTCTCCCTTCCTTGTGTGTGCGGCGCGGGGCCGCTGTCAGCTATAAAAGACCGATGGGCCCAACTTCTGTTGCTTACGGCCATACCACCCTGAACACGCCCGATCTCGTCCGATCTCGGAAGCTAAGCAGGGTCGGGCCTGGTTAGTACTTGGATGGGAGACCGCCTGGGAATACCAGGTGCTGTAAGCTTTTTCCTTTGCCACACTAAATGAGAAACTGCCATTTTTGGCCATGAAACAATATTACTAGATTGTGTGCAGCACTAACTTGGGTACTGCTGACAAATGCCACTTCTAACCTTTAGCAGGCCAGCCCAACTAGAATAAGCCACACCACAGCAGGGCATTGTAATTCTCCCTTCCTTGTGTGTGCGGCGCGGGGCCGCTGTCAGCTATAAAAGACCGATGGGCCCAACTTCTGTTGCTTACGGCCATACCACCCTGAACACGCCCGATCTCGTCCGATCTCGGAAGCTAAGCAGGGTCGGGCCTGGTTAGTACTTGGATGGGAGACCGCCTGGGAATACCAGGTGCTGTAAGCTTTTTCCTTTGCCACACTAAATGAGAAACTGCCATTTTTGGCCATGAAACAATATTACTAGATTGTGTGCAGCACTAACTTGGGTACTGCTGACAAATGCCACTTCTAACCTTTAGCAGGCCAGCCCAACTAGAATAAGCCACACCACAGCAGGGCATTGTAATTCTCCCCTCCTTGTGTGTGCGGCGCGGGGCCGCTGTCAGCTATAAAAGACCGATGGGCCCAACTTCTGTTGCTTACGGCCATACCACCCTGAACACGCCCGATCTCGTCCGATCTCGGAAGCTAAGCAGGGTCGGGCCTGGTTAGTACTTGGATGGGAGACCGCCTGGGAATACCAGGTGCTGTAAGCTTTTTCCTTTGCCACACTAAATGAGAAACTGCCATTTTTGGCCATGAAACAATATTACTAGATTGTGTGCAGCACTAACTTGGGTACTGCTGACAAATGCCACTTCTAACCTTTAGCAGGCCAGCCCAACTAGAATAAGCCACACCACAGCAGGGCATTGTAATTCTCCCTTCCTTGTGTGTGCGGCGCGGGGCCGCTGTCAGCTATAAAAGACCGATGGGCCCAACTTCTGTTGCTTACGGCCATACCACCCTGAACACGCCCGATCTCGTCCGATCTCGGAAGCTAAGCAGGGTCGGGCCTGGTTAGTACTTGGATGGGAGACCGCCTGGGAATACCAGGTGCTGTAAGCTTTTTCCTTTGCCACACTAAATGAGAAACTGCCATTTTTGGCCATGAAACAATATTACTAGATTGTGTGCAGCACTAACTTGGGTACTGCTGACAAATGCCACTTCTAACCTTTAGCAGGCCAGCCCAACTAGAATAAGCCACACCACAGCAGGGCATTGTAATTCTCCCTTCCTTGTGTGTGCGGCGCGGGGCCGCTGTCAGCTATAAAAGACCGATGGGCCCAACTTCTGTTGCTTACGGCCATACCACCCTGAACACGCCCGATCTCGTCCGATCTCGGAAGCTAAGCAGGGTCGGGCCTGGTTAGTACTTGGATGGGAGACCGCCTGGGAATACCAGGTGCTGTAAGCTTTTTCCTTTGCCACACTAAATGAGAAACTGCCATTTTTGGCCATGAAACAATATTACTAGATTGTGTGCAGCACTAACTTGGGTACTGCTGACAAATGCCACTTCTAACCTTTAGCAGGCCAGCCCAACTAGAATAAGCCACACCACAGCAGGGCATTGTAATTCTCCCTTCCTTGTGTGTGCGGCGCGGGGCCGCTGTCAGCTATAAAAGACCGATGGGCCCAACTTCTGTTGCTTACGGCCATACCACCCTGAACACGCCCGATCTCGTCCGATCTCGGAAGCTAAGCAGGGTCGGGCCTGGTTAGTACTTGGATGGGAGACCGCCTGGGAATACCAGGTGCTGTAAGCTTTTTCCTTTGCCACACTAAATGAGAAACTGCCATTTTTGGCCATGAAACAATATTACTAGATTGTGTGCAGCACTAACTTGGGTACTGCTGACAAATGCCACTTCTAACCTTTAGCAGGCCAGCCGAACTAGAATAAGCCACACCACAGCAGGGCATTGTAATTCTCCCTTCCTTGTGTGTGCGGCGCGGGGCCGCTGTCAGCTATAAAAGACCGATGGGCCCAACTTCTGTTGCTTACGGCCATACCACCCTGAACACGCCCGATCTCGTCCGATCTCGGAAGCTAAGCAGGGTCGGGCCTGGTTAGTACTTGGATGGGAGACCGCCTGGGAATACCAGGTGCTGTAAGCTTTTTCCTTTGCCACACTAAATGAGAAACTGCCATTTTTGGCCATGAAACAATATTACTAGATTGTGTGCAGCACTAACTTGGGTACTGCTGACAAATGCCACTTCTAACCTTTAGCAGGCCAGCCCAACTAGAATAAGCCACACCACAGCAGGGCATTGTAATTCTCCCTTCCTTGTGTGTGCGGCGCGGGGCCGCTGTCAGCTATAAAAGACCGATGGGCCCAACTTCTGTTGCTTAAGGCCATACCACCCTGAACACGCCCGATCTCGTCCGATCTCGGAAGCTAAGCAGGGTCGGGCCTGGTTAGTACTTGGATGGGAGACCGCCTGGGAATACCAGGTGCTGTAAGCTTTTTCCTTTGCCACACTAAATGAGAAACTGCCATTTTTGGCCATGAAACAATATTACTAGATTGTGTGCAGCACTAACTTGGGTACTGCTGACAAATGCCACTTCTAACCTTTAGCAGGCCAGCCCAACTAGAATAAGCCACACCACAGCAGGGCATTGTAATTCTCCCTTCCTTGTGTGTGCGGCGCGGGGCCGCTGTCAGCTATAAAAGACCGATGGGCCCAACTTCTGTTGCTTACGGCCATACCACCCTGAACACGCCCGATCTCGTCCGATCTCGGAAGCTAAGCAGGGTCGGGCCTGGTTAGTACTTGGATGGGAGACCGCCTGGGAATACCAGGTGCTGTAAGCTTTTTCCTTTGCCACACTAAATGAGAAACTGCCATTTTTGGCCATGAAACAATATTACTAGATTGTGTGCAGCACTAACTTGGGTACTGCTGACAAATGCCACTTCTAACCTTTAGCAGGCCAGCCCAACTAGAATAAGCCACACCACAGCAGGGCATTGTAATTCTCCCTTCCTTGTGTGCGGCGCGGGGCCGCTGTCAGCTATAAAAGACCGATGGGCCCAACTTCTGTTGCTTATGGCCATACCACCCTGAACACGCCCGATCTCGTCCGATCTCGGAAGCTAAGCAGGGTCGGGCCTGGTTAGTACTTGGATGGGAGACCGCCTGGGAATACCAGGTGCTGTAAGCTTTTTCCTTTGCCACACTAAATGAGAAACTGCCATTTTTGGCCATGAAACAATATTACTAGATTGTGTGCAGCACTAACTTGGGTACTGCTGACAAATACCACTTCTAACCTTTAGCAGGCCAGCCCAACTAGAATAAGCCACACCACAGCAGGGCATTGTAATTCTCCCTTCCTTGTGTGCGGCGCGGGGCCGCTGTCAGCTATAAAAGACCGATGGGCCCAACTTCTGTTGCTTACGGCCATACCACCCTGAACACGCCCGATCTCGTCCGATCTCGGAAGCTAAGCAGGGTCGGGCCTGGTTAGTACTTGGATGGGAGACCGCCTGGGAATACCAGGTGCTGTAAGCTTTTTCCTTTGCCACACTAAATGAGAAACTGCCATTTTTGGCCATGAAACAATATTACTAGATTGTGTGCAGCACTAACTTGGGTACTGCTGACAAATGCCACTTCTAACCTTTAGCAGGCCAGCCCAACTAGAATAAGCCACACCACAGCAGGGCATTGTAATTCTCCCTTCCTTGTGTGTGCGGCGCGGGGCCGCTGTCAGCTATAAAAGACCGATGGGCCCAACTTCTGTTGCTTACGGCCATACCACCCTGAACACGCCCGATCTCGTCCGATCTCGGAAGCTAAGCAGGGTCGGGCCTGGTTAGTACTTGGATGGGAGACCGCCTGGGAATACCAGGTGCTGTAAGCTTTTTCCTTTGCCACACTAAATGAGAAACTGCCATTTTTGGCCATGAAACAATATTACTAGATTGTGTGCAGCACTAACTTGGGTACTGCTGACAAAAGCCACTTCTAACCTTTAGCAGGCCAGCCCAACTAGAATAAGCCACACCACAGCAGGGCATTGTAATTCTCCCTTCCTTGTGTGTGCGGCGCGGGGCCGCTGTCAGCTATAAAAGACCGATGGGCCCAACTTCTGTTGCTTACGGCCATACCACCCTGAACACGCCCGATCTCGTCCGATCTCGGAAGCTAAGCAGGGTCGGGCCTGGTTAGTACTTGGATGGGAGACCGCCTGGGAATACCAGGTGCTGTAAGCTTTTTCCTTTGCCACACTAAATGAGAAACTGCCATTTTTGGCCATGAAACAATATTACTAGATTGTGTGCAGCACTAACTTGGGTACTGCTGACAAATGCCACTTCTAACCTTTAGCAGGCCAGCCCAACTAGAATAAGCCACACCACAGCAGGGCATTGTAATTCTCCCTTCCTTGTGTGTGCGGCGCGGGGCCGCTGTCAGCTATAAAAGACCGATGGGCCCAACTTCTGTTGCTTACGGCCATACCACCCTGAACACGCCCGATCTCGTCCGATCTCGGAAGCTAAGCAGGGTCGGGCCTGGTTAGTACTTGGATGGGAGACCGCCTGGGAATACCAGGTGCTGTAAGCTTTTTCCTTTGCCACACTAAATGAGAAACTGCCATTTTTGGCCATGAAACAATATTACTAGATTGTGTGCAGCACTAACTTGGGTACTGCTGACAAATGCCACTTCTAACCTTTAGCAGGCCAGCCCAACTAGAATAAGCCACACCACAGCAGGGCATTGTAATTCTCCCTTCCTTGTGTGTGCGGCGCGGGGCCGCTGTCAGCTATAAAAGACCGATGGGCCCAACTTCTGTTGCTTACGGCCATACCACCCTGAACACGCCCGATCTCGTCCGATCTCGGAAGCTAAGCAGGGTCGGGCCTGGTTAGTACTTGGATGGGAGACCGCCTGGGAATACCAGGTGCTGTAAGCTTTTTCCTTTGCCACACTAAATGAGAAACTGCCATTTTTGGCCATGAAACAATATTACTAGATTGTGTGCAGCACTAACTTGGGTACTGCTGACAAATGCCACTTCTAACCTTTAGCAGGCCAGCCCAACTAGAATAAGCCACACCACAGCAGGGCATTGTAATTCTCCCTTCCTTGTGTGTGCGGCGCGGGGCCGCTGTCAGCTATAAAAGACCGATGGGCCCAACTTCTGTTGCTTACGGCCATACCACCCTGAACACGCCCGATCTCGTCCGATCTCGGAAGCTAAGCAGGGTCGGGCCTGGTTAGTACTTGGATGGGAGACCGCCTGGGAATACCAGGTGCTGTAAGCTTTTTCCTTTGCCACACTAAATGAGAAACTGCCATTTTTGGCCATGAAACAATATTACTAGATTGTGTGCAGCACTAACTTGGGTACTGCTGACAAATGCCACTTCTAACCTTTAGCAGGCCAGCCCAACTAGAATAAGCCACACCACAGCAGGGCATTGTAATTCTCCCTTCCTTGTGTGTGCGGCGCGGGGCCGCTGTCAGCTATAAAAGACCGATGGGCCCAACTTCTGTTGCTTACGGCCATACCACCCTGAACACGCCCGATCTCGGAAGTTAAGCAGGGTCGGGCCTGGTTAGTACTTGGATGGGAGACCGCCTGGGAATACCAGGTGCTGTAAGCTTTTTCCTTTGCCACACTAAATGAGAAACTGCCATTTTTGGCCATGAAACAATATTACTAGATTGTGTGCAGCACTAACTTGGGTACTGCTGACAAATGCCACTTCTAACCTTTAGCAGGCCAGCCCAACTAGAATAAGCCACACCACAGCAGGGCATTGTAATTCTCCCTTCCTTGTGTGTGCGGCGCGGGGCCGCTGTCAGCTATAAAAGACCGATGGGCCCAACTTCTGTTGCTTACGGCCATACCACCCTGAACACGCCCGATCTCGTCCGATCTCGGAAGCTAAGCAGGGTCGGGCCTGGTTAGTACTTGGATGGGAGACCGCCTGGGAATACCAGGTGCTGTAAGCTTTTTCCTTTGCCACACTAAATGAGAAACTGCCATTTTTGGCCATGAAACAATATTACTAGATTGTGTGCAGCACTAACTTGGGTACTGCTGACAAATGCCACTTCTAACCTTTAGCAGGCCAGCCCAACTAGAATAAGCCACACCACAGCAGGGCATTGTAATTCTCCCTTCCTTGTGTGTGCGGCGCGGGGCCGCTGTCAGCTATAAAAGACCGATGGGCCCAACTTCTGTTGCTTACGGCCATACCACCCTGAACACGCCCGATCTCGTCCGATCTCGGAAGCTAAGCAGGGTCGGGCCTGGTTAGTACTTGGATGGGAGACCGCCTGGGAATACCAGGTGCTGTAAGCTTTTTCCTTTGCCACACTAAATGAGAAACTGCCATTTTTGGCCATGAAACAATATTACTAGATTGTGTGCAGCACTAACTTGGGTACTGCTGACAAATGCCACTTCTAACCTTTAGCAGGCCAGCCCAACTAGAATAAGCCACACCACAGCAGGGCATTGTAATTCTCCCTTCCTTGTGTGCGCGGCGCGGGGCCGCTGTCAGCTATAAAAGACCGATGGGCCCAACTTCTGTTGCTTACGGCCATACCACCCTGAACACGCCCGATCTCGTCCGATCTCGGAAGCTAAGCAGGGTCGGGCCTGGTTAGTACTTGGATGGGAGACCGCCTGGGAATACCAGGTGCTGTAAGCTTTTTCCTTTGCCACACTAAATGAGAAACTGCCATTTTTGGCCATGAAACAATATTACTAGATTGTGTGCAGCACTAACTTGGGTACTGCTGACAAATGCCACTTCTAACCTTTAGCAGGCCAGCCCAACTAGAATAAGCCACACCACAGCAGGGCATTGTAATTCTCCCTTCCTTGTGTGTGCGGCGCGGGGCCGCTGTCAGCTATAAAAGACCGATGGGCCCAACTTCTGTTGCTTACGGCCATACCACCCTGAACACGCCCGATCTCGTCCGATCTCGGAAGCTAAGCAGGGTCGGGCCTGGTTAGTACTTGGATGGGAGACCGCCTGGGAATACCAGGTGCTGTAAGCTTTTTCCTTTGCCACACTAAATGAGAAACTGCCATTTTTGGCCATGAAACAATATTACTAGATTGTGTGCAGCACTAACTTGGGTACTGCTGACAAATGCCACTTCTAACCTTTAGCAGGCCAGCCCAACTAGAATAAGCCACACCACAGCAGGGCATTGTAATTCTCCCTTCCTTGTGTGTGCGGCGCGGGGCCGCTGTCAGCTATAAAAGACCGATGGGCCCAACTTCTGTTGCTTACGGCCATACCACCCTGAACACGCCCGATCTCGGAAGTTAAGCAGGGTCGGGCCTGGTTAGTACTTGGATGGGAGACCGCCTGGGAATACCAGGTGCTGTAAGCTTTTTCCTTTGCCACACTAAATGAGAAACTGCCATTTTTGGCCATGAAACAATATTACTAGATTGTGTGCAGCACTAACTTGGGTACTGCTGACAAATGCCACTTCTAACCTTTAGCAGGCCAGCCCAACTAGAATAAGCCACACCACAGCAGGGCATTGTAATTCTCCCTTCCTTGTGTGTGCGGCGCGGGGCCGCTGTCAGCTATAAAAGACCGATGGGCCCAACTTCTGTTGCTTAAGGCCATACCACCCTGAACACGCCCGATCTCGTCCGATCTCGGAAGCTAAGCAGGGTCGGGCCTGGTTAGTACTTGGATGGGAGACCGCCTGGGAATACCAGGTGCTGTAAGCTTTTTCCTTTGCCACACTAAATGAGAAACTGCCATTTTTGGCCATGAAACAATATTACTAGATTGTGTGCAGCACTAACTTGGGTACTGCTGACAAATGCCACTTCTAACCTTTAGCAGGCCAGCCCAACTAGAATAAGCCACACCACAGCAGGGCATTGTAATTCTCCCTTCCTTGTGTGTGCGGCGCGGGGCCGCTGTCAGCTATAAAAGACCGATGGGCCCAACTTCTGTTGCTTACGGCCATACCACCCTGAACACGCCCGATCTCGTCCGATCTCGGAAGCTAAGCAGGGTCGGGCCTGGTTAGTACTTGGATGGGAGACCGCCTGGGAATACCAGGTGCTGTAAGCTTTTTCCTTTGCCACACTAAATGAGAAACTGCCATTTTTGGCCATGAAACAATATTACTAGATTGTGTGCAGCACTAACTTGGGTACTGCTGACAAATGCCACTTCTAACCTTTAGCAGGCCAGCCCAACTAGAATAAGCCACACCACAGCAGGGCATTGTAATTCTCCCTTCCTTGTGTGCGGCGCGGGGCCGCTGTCAGCTATAAAAGACCGATGGGCCCAACTTCTGTTGCTTACGGCCATACCACCCTGAACACGCCCGATCTCGTCCGATCTCGGAAGCTAAGCAGGGTCGGGCCTGGTTAGTACTTGGATGGGAGACCGCCTGGGAATACCAGGTGCTGTAAGCTTTTTCCTTTGCCACACTAAATGAGAAACTGC